>NC_056619.1:6813093-6875593 GCF_018340385.1 Cyprinus carpio | reverse complement strand
GATTGGTTGGGGCCGGCAGGCAGGTTATTCTCCTGGAGTCTCATGGATTGTCCAGTTGCTCGGTTATATCGCACAGTAGAAGACCTCATCTTGGACTGCTGGGTAATTGTGCCATCTGCCTTATTCAAGGCTGGGACGCTGCCACTGCGTCTCATCCCATTGGACTGAGACTGTGCATTCCAGTTCATCTGAGACTCCCACTGGCTCTTCTGGGTTTGTCTTCTCACCGTGTTGTGCATGGACAAGCTGCGACCAGTCTGGGCAAATAAAAATCAATACTGAATAAAGCGCTAATGGATAAAGAAAAATCATGAATAAGATTAAGTCATATTTATTATCAGTATTTATATGCATACAACTTCAGCTAAATAAAAAAAAAAATATTATTAATTGACCCTTAGTTTCCACAACAACAAAAAAAAATTAAAATAGAAATGTGATGTTTGTTGTGGAAGCTTCTTTCTGTCACAGAATAAAAATCTAAAAAAAAAAATTAATTCATTTTAACTTTCTCACAATTTTGAGTGTATATCTCACAAATCTGACATTCGTCTCACAATTGCAATTTTTTTTAATCTCACAATTCAAACTTTTTTCCTCCAAATTATGTCTATATCTCACAAATGAGACTTTTGTCTCAGAATTGCGAGTTTATATCTCACAAATCTGACATTTGTCTCAGAATTTTAATCTTATCTCACAGTTCAGACATGATCATATTTGTGTTTATATCATGCAATTCTGAGTTTTTTTTTCTAAGAATGATGCATTTATTGTAATTCAGATTTTTTTTCAGAATGGTGACTTTACATCTTGCAATTGTGAGTTATTAATTGTGAGATATAAACTTCAAATTGCAAGAAAAAAAAGCATGAATTGTGAGATAAAAAGTTGCAATTACCTTTTTTATTCTGTGGCAGAAATAAGCTTCTATAGCTTTTTCATTCATTCATTTAAAGGGTGGTTGCCTGGTTTTTTTTTCAGACTTGAGTGTGTTTATGGGGTGCAGTCTAGCATGTGTTAATGCTTAGTTTAAAAAAGTAAACAAAAAAAAACATTATTTTTCACAATTTAATTTTTCACACTTTGTCCTTTCTCCTTCGAACCCTCCAATGGCTTCCTGTTTATATAAAGCCCCTCCTTCAGAAATACAGTGCCGTGAAAAGTGTTTTTTGCCCTCTTCTTGATTTTTTTGCATATTTGTCACACTTAAAAGATTCAGATCATCAAACTGTCATAGTGTGGAGAGATGAGGCAAGGATTCAAGGTGCAGGAAGAATGGGTCTTTTTAATAGTAAAATTAGCCATCAAAGGCACACCAGCTGAATATCGTGACACAAACAAATTTTTATATTATACAAAGATAATGCAAGTAAATACAAAATGTAGTTTTTAAATGATGATTTCATTTATTAAGGGAAAACACCTGTCCAAACCTACCTTTCCCTACATGCCCCCTCCTGTTAAATCATGAAAGAACTGTGATTAACCACATTACTTTAGAAAGCTGAGTTAAATTTCACTAGCCACACCTAGGCCTGTTGAATCAAGAAATCACTTAAATAGAATCTGTCTGACAAAAGAGCAACACATCATGCTGCAATCTAAAGAAATTCAAGAACAGATGAGAAACAAAATAGTTGACATGTATCAGGCTGGAAAGGGTTTTAAAGCCATTTCTAAGGCTTTGGGACTCCAGCGAACAACGGTCTGAGCCATTATCCACAAATGGAGAAAACTTGGAACAGTGGTGCACCTTCCCAGGAGTGGCTGGCCTACCAAAATTCCTCCAAGAGCACAACAACGACTCATCCAGGAGGTCATAAAAGAATCCAGAACAGCATCTAAAGAACTTCAGGCCTCACTTACCTCCATTAAGGTCAGTGTTCATGATTCAACAATAAGAAAGAGACTGGGCAAAAACGGCATCCATGGGAGAGCTACAAGACAAAAGCTATTGCTGACCAAAAAAATATCTTGATTATTCCCAACACTTTTGGGAAAATATTCTGCACAAACGCTTGATTGCAGTTGTTGCTGCAAAGGGTGGCACAACCAGTTATTAGATTTAGGAGGCAATTACTTCTTCACGTAGTGCCAGGTAAGTTTGGTCAGCTTTTTTTCCCCACAATAAATGAAATCATTATTTAAAAACTGCATTTTGTATTTACTCAGATTATCTTTGTGTACGATTAATTTGTTTTATGATCTGAATCTTAAGTTTACACAGCACTGTATACGCAATGGGCTCAAAGTGGTTAGCTGACCCAGTGTGCTGTGATTCTCTAAACCACCTAGTGCAGTCCAGAAACATCACGCCCCTCGCCTCAGTGGCATGTGCTCTGATGACGTCAATGATGTCGTCAGTATTGCTTATCAATTTGAGTCTGATTAAGACCCAAAGAATATTAGTGAAGAGGATCACGCAGAACCTGTGCAAACATGGCTCTTAATGGTATGTTTTTAGTTTGTTGTTGCCTAATACTTGTAGATACGCTGTTATTTGTAAATGCTACTGCTTATGTTAACTTTTAATATACGGTTTTATCCTGATTAAAGCTTTAATACAGCACGGCAACCGCATGCACATTCATGTTTAACAGCTCTCATAGCTATGTGTAAAAATATCTGTCTGTTTATACACAGTGTATAATTGGAACAGTTCATTGTTGGATCTGAGAGAGAGAGAGAGAGAGAGAGAGAGAGGGGTTGATGCCGATCAGGTGGAAACGAGGAACAGGATTAAGAACTGCTGCTTTAGAACACTGATTGTGAATCCATAAGAATTGTTAGAAGACAGAATTGTGATTCATATATGAATAGATGTTTTCGTGCACCCCTAGTTTTTGACAGCATGGCAACAACTCTTCCTCTTCTCTATAAAAGCAGTGCAACATGGCCTCGCCCCCTTTTTTGCGTGTTCCCAGGGGCAAGGTCTATGTAAATTTCTTGGTTTGTGACATCACAAACATAGGAAGTTACTCATTGTAGTCCCTGCAAGCTATTTTTGTAGGCATTAAACTGCCAGAATTTTAAAAGACAATATCTCCATTTGCACTGAGCTTTCAGCATCTTAAAGGGTTAGTTCACCCAAAAATGAAAATTCTGTCACCCTGTCCGCGTCACCCTACTGCCGTTTTGGAGAATATCCATTGAACTCAAACAGCGTATGCTGTTCTGTGTCAGCTGTGCCACGCAGATATGTTGTTTTCGTTCAAATCATGTTTAAGTTCAATGTAGAAAAAGTCTCTTTGTAGCGCAGCTGACACAGAACAGCATACGCTGTTTGCGTTCAGTGGCTAATCTCCAAAATTATGCTAGGGAGGAGACAAATTTGAATAAAGTCTTTTTTTCCGCATAAAATGTATTCTCGTAAAATTGCGGTTGAACCCCTGATGTCCCCTGATGGATTATTTTACCGAACTCTTTGCTACGTTTCTGGACCTTGATCGTGTTAGGATCTTTGCTGTCTATGGGAAGGTCAGAGAGCTCTCAGATTCCATCAAAAATATCTTAATTTGTCTTCTGAATATCAGAACGGCAGTCTTACGGGTTTTGGAATGACATGAGGGCATTGTTTATGCTCAAACAGCAACATTTTACACTAACTAACGTAAAAAAAGTGAAATCGCAATCTACTACCCGTTTAATTAAAATATTTCTTTTATGAGGTTTTGGCTAGTGATTGACCGATATTGATTTTTTATAACCGATACCAATTATTTGCATGTTTATGTGCCCGATAACCGATATGATGAACCGATATTTATTTACTGTTATAAAGTAAATAAATGACTGAGTGAAGTAAGAACATACTTCACTTTGCTTTTTCCTCTTTTCAGTCATCTTTCTTTTTTAAAAAAAGTGTTGAAAATTAACAGTCTTTCATGTTAAATTTAATCTTCATATTACAACAATAAAACACATTTTATTTATAAAAAACATCAACACTATTAACAATAAGCAAAATAAATGTAGAATGTCTAATTTTTTCAAATGGAGAAAATAAATAAATGACAGGAGTCATATCAACTTCATTTTAAACAACAGTTTTAGTAAGTTTATAAGTCGTTTAATAGCTACAGAGTCAATAATAATTCACTAGATAATGTTAATTTAATGAATAATATTCTCTGGAATATTTGAATATAGCAAACAAAACAGTATTTTATTCCATTTCTCAAATGGAATGTTATATAAGAATTATTAATAATGCTTGTGTCCTTCTAGATTATGAAATGCCTGCTGACAGCGTGGTTTATCAATGTAGTTACACAGAACTGTACTCAAACTGCGATCGCTCACGGACATAATAAATAGGCTAATTCATTTCCATAGAGTTGTATTTATTTAGATGTTTATTAGCGAAATAATGGTTATAAGGTAAATGTTAATACAATTTAGGGTGTTTTAAACAAGTGAATCTTGTTAAAAGTTACATTCGGTGGCCGTGCTGGAGCATTTCCTGAGCATCAACCCGGTGAGTGAACAGCAATATGAAAGCGGCTTCACGAGACTAATGATGAGCAAATATACAACAGAGAGAGAATTAAATTCAGCGCTTTTATTTCCAACATGCACTCGTTCATGGCTGTATTATTTAGCCTAACTCATGCAAAGTTACATCTTTATTGGGAGAGGATCTTGACGGATTATCTGCGTGACTCCGACTTCACGAGACTAACGATGAGCATGGACAACAGAGAAAGAATTCAATTCAGCGCTTTTATTTCCAACATGCGCTCATTAATGGCTGCAATTATTTAATTTAGGCAAAGTTACGTCTTTATTGGGACAGGATTTGAAGGATTACTTTACATGCCTCCGTGAGTTGTTCTCTATTTCTTAGAGCCAAGCTGCATAAACTACATATTAAGCATTTATGTAATGCATCTAATTTGTGCATAAATGGCTGTTATGTTAAATAAAGTTGACTAACTACAGCATATCAAGTACCTGCACACTGTTTTTGTTGTCTTGTCTCCCCTCAGACGCGCTGTAATGGCGATCCTGTGTGCAATTTGCAAAACACTCACAAGATGGTGCGTTTATCGGTGAATCCGATATTACAAAACTGATATCCGATTATTGAAAATAATGCTTAAATATCAGGAAAAATATCTGTAAATTGATTTATCGGTCGATCTCTAGTTTTGGCTACACATTTTTGATCTCATTACTTAGGTGGAGTCTGCTCCAATTATAAAACTACGACATTCTCTAGGATAACATGTATAATGCATTATGTGCTGTACTATCAAAACATTTTGACAGTTGCATTATTTTAAACACTAGTTGCATTATCTTTTCAATTTGCTTTGCTGCTGACTGCATTTCGTCTGTTTTTCTTTCCCTTTTGATTTTCCAAACTGAGTGACATTCAAAATTATTTTCTGTGGTAATGATAGAGCTTAAACATTTAACTCAGCATATTCCTTCACCACAGTCATGCAGAAAGACGGGGCAAGAAAGGCTTGTGAAAGGGAGGAGCAAACATTTCTTGAGGTCTTGAGGTCAAATACATTCAAACAAACACTACAGTAAATTGGTTCATCTGTTACTTGGTACAAGCAGCCAGACAGAAAGCAACATGGACAGGTTGTGTGACATACCCAAATCCAAAAAAAAAAAAAAAAAAAAAAAAACCCACAAACAAAACGAACTTACAATCCAGAATACATTAAATATGGGTTGGCTTGCAATAAGGATAATAAGGATAAACACGGTCTGTACTGATTACAATATGTACTGTAAATGAGTGTTTGCTGAGAGCATGAACTTGAGCATGAAATTCAAGAGATATTTAGAAAACAAACAGCTAGGCCTATAATCCAATGTTAAACATAAAGTCAATTTACCAACATTATGTTAACCATCTGGGGTCTGAGGGATTTTTTGGGGCCCTTTAGAAGGTTTGACATGCCCTGACATTTGTGTTTCAGTATCTTAAACACATATAAATGGCTAAAGTCTGATAACACTGTATAAAGCACAAACTGGGCTACAATAATATGTGAGCAGCATGAATGTACATTTTTGTGTTTTTGAGAAAACAAAGCTTATGCGTGGTTAGTGAAAAACAAAAAAAAAATTAAGTCACTAAAATAAGGCCATAAAACACATACAGAACATTTCTTCAAGACTTTTGAGAACAGGGTGTCATAGACTAGAGTTTTTCTTGCAAAATGATGTGAAAATCATTCTGTTTACTCATTCAAAGAAAACAATATATTGATTTAACATTTGTAAAACATGTTTTGTGATCGAAAAGTGATATGCAAGGGAGTGACGATGGCCATGAATATTTAGTGATTCACACCTGAGAGACAAAGGGCCTCCCATAATGAGCCATCAGTTAGTAATGGGTTTGTGAAACGGGTAAGATAGAATGTGAGGAGATAAAAATAATGGGGTTTTGTATTTGTATTTTATTTGCAACACAGTATAATCAAAATGTACATTGAAGGTCAAAGACACATTATTGAGCATACTGATCTAAACACTGAGACGTGAACAGTAACACACCTTTGTGTCATTGCTGAAACAGATCCTGTTCAAATGTTGAAACAAGTAAACCATACCTGATATTTCCAGTGTTTGCTGCTTTTTACATTGTTTCAAGAAAAAAAAATAGCCACATCATCAGTACTCATGGAGTTTATTTTACCACATTAGCCCAATGTAGTTGAACATCTGATATCAGTACAGCGCTGTCAGAGAAAAGAAGTCTTCAAAGTCTTCAAGGTATCTGGTCACCAAAAAAAAAAAAAAAAAAACATTTGTTAACATGTTGACACAGAAGAAACTATAATAGTACTCATTGGCCACTCATAACTCCTAAATAAGTAAATAATATGATTTTATAATCACAATCATGCTTTGTATTTATTATATGATACAAAAACAATTTATATCTGGGAAACTAAATTATTATTATTATTAAGCACGTCATAAACATCTACATATATTTGTGAACAGATTAGCCTGTATCACAGTAAAGTTCTGTCTAAACAGTCTTAGACTCTAACATTTAGTGTTACTTTTATATCGTATTGTTTTATATTTTATCAAACATTAAAAAAAAAACATCCATGCGTTGTGAGACATTTAGATGCAATGAAATGAAACATACTCCATAATTTTTCACTTGATTATACATTTATTCAGGAATTATAGTTTGGAAAAAGTCTAACTAGTAAAATGTGTACAAGTTATGTCATAGTAACATAATAACAGCTAATGCAAGTAGGCTAATAAAAGAAAGACTTACTCATGATATCCTCCGCTGGATCAAGCCACGAGTCACATCTCCTTTTTCTGAGGTAAATTCAAAGCTTATTCCTCTCAGCGCTTCAGCTTTTTTTGAGGCAAATACTGTCTTATTCCTCTCAGCGCTTCTTCTTCTGAGGCAAATACTGTCTTATTCCTCTCAGCGCTTCTTCTTCTTCTTTCTCTAGATATATCTCTCATGTGTGTGTGTCGAGCATTCGCTGAGTTTCAGTTCATTTTTGTGATGCGTTTCAAAATAAAGATCACAGAGACAGAGAAGGCTGAAAGCACACCCCAGTTGTTTTCTTTATTTTACAAAAGCACAAGGTTTTGTTGCTATTATGAGTGCATAATTAAAGAATACCCTTTACAGATTTGAATGATGTATTGCTCTTAGCTGTACGTTCAAAAATGACAGAGAAATTGAAGTTTCTTTAGGGGTTAACAGAAAAATATGCCACAAAACGTGCCGACGTGTTTGTCAAACCCAGAGGTTTAATACTAATATTGATATTAAACTACTAGAACTACTGATTTAAAGCCACTTCTCACGGTTTGAGCAGATGCAGTTTCTCAGGGATAGTGAGTAACTGTCTCGCTCAAGGGCACAATGGTGTAATAACTCCTTCACTCTGATCACTCGGAGCACTGACTGAGCTCTTGGATTTCCGTTACAAAAATGATCAAGATGGAGAGAAAGAAAG
Organism: Cyprinus carpio; assembly: GCF_018340385.1. Lineage (NCBI taxonomy): Eukaryota > Metazoa > Chordata > Actinopteri > Cypriniformes > Cyprinidae > Cyprinus > Cyprinus carpio. The sequence continues at coordinate 6,867,620 of NC_056619.1, read as the reverse complement.
AAAATCTGAGGCACAGGAAAAGACTTGTATGAAGTGTAAGTGAGTGTATTGCTAAAAGGCAATTGGTTTGATTAAAAATACTCTTGGTTTAAGAGTATGAGCACACAGGAACGAAATACGAAATGAACCAAACTGTTTCAACAGTGTTCTTATTTTAATAAACTCTTTCAAATCACAATACAGAAGCCTGCTGAGTTCTGAGTGTGCTAATTCACAAATGGTGTGCTTTACATATCTACTGCAAATGAAAGGCAATGCTTAAAGAGTGACACACATTAAGATGCAGAAAAAGAAAAGAAAAAAGAGAGAAAAACAGTTGCAATTTATGTCTATCTGTCTACATTATTTATAATGCATTATTTTACATGCAAATACAATTTTAAAAAGGCATGTTTCACATGCCATCGAGTTATATTGTACATTTCAGTTTCTATCCAACATGCAAAAAAGTATGTTTACCTGAGTTATTTTAGTATCACTGAGATACTATTAGTTAGCTTAATTAGTTTTTATTCTTATATTTTCTGTTTTCATTTTATTTTTAGTTAAAATTTTTGGCCATTTTTTTTTGTCATTTATCATTTTCATTAATTTTTTTAATTTTATATTTATTTTAGTACATCAAAATAAACTAAAAGAAAATGAAAATGCTGCCTTGACAACTATCTTATTTGTTTTCTGTACTTTTTTTCGCATTTTTTTTTTTTTAGTTTTGTTTCAAGTAACAAAATTGTTTTATAGTTTTGTTTTTATGTAAACTATAATAACCCTGATGTGTATCCTTTACTTGTTATTAAGAATCTGTATGGCATTACTTTATTTCCCATTGACAGTACTACTGAACTCTTTCCCTGGAATCACACAGCCAGCTCCGATTGATTTAAGTAATATAAAATCAATGATTTACTGGTCATATGACTATGAACACAATCTATTATATCTCTGTGACTGTGATATTCTGATTGGGTGTGTTTCTTTGGCAACTGGCCATTAACACCCCTGCTAATGAAAGACTTTACTGTAAATGATTAACTTTAACCCTCCAATTTATGATGTTGATCACTAGGCAGCAATAACCTGGAACTGAGAACTGTGTCAAAATTTTTTTATAAAACTGCTACAGCACTACCAGTAGATCTAGATGAAACATGCAGGGCATAATTAAGTTGCTCTACAATAAGTTTGTTTACATGAACAGCATTGTCCTTATAAAGATCTGTATTCTGAGTAAAGGAATAGTTCATCCAAAAAAATTAAAATTTTCTAAAAATGTACTCGCCCTCAGGGCATGCAAGATGTAGATGAGTTGGGTTCTTCATCAGAACAGATTTGGAGAAACGTAGCATCACATCAGTTGCTCACCAATAGATCCTCTGCAGTGAATGGGTGCCGTCAGAATAAGAGTCCAAACAGCTGATAAAAACATCACAATAATCCACAAGTAGTCCACACCACTCCAATCCATCTTGTGAAGCAAAAACAAATCCATCATTAAGGTGTTTTACCTTCAAATGCTTCCTCCAGTGAGTCCATCAAACTCCACACACATAGGAGCAAGGGATGTAATCTACATTTCTCCAAATCTGTTCTGATGAAGAAAAAAACTCATCTACATCTTGGATGGCCTGAGGGTAAATTTGTAGCTAATTTTTCATTTTTCTGGGTGAGCCAATCAAGTATTAAACAATTATGATTTTTGTTTTCGGTAATTCTGTAATCTGCATTGCGATTTAAATCATAAAATTATTTTTCATGTCACTGACAAATACACACAAAAGTGCAAAAAGGAAGTGTTTGCATGACAATAAACTGTATATAATTCTGATTGCTATTAATATTACACAATATATACAGACACATTGCCTATGTCAAAGAAAGTTACAGTTAAGAAGTAATGACACGTTTTTCATAAATGCACAAAGCCTAAAAATAACTTCTTATCCTTTCCTTTATCAAAACATATCTATTCATTAACTCTGACACCATTCCTGCCGCTCTTATTTGGAAACTTATTTCAAAAGCTGGACTGATCAAAGTTAAACTACAAAACATTATAATCTCATAAAAAATTGACCTGTAGCTAGATTTGATCTAATATCTTGCAATAATAAACATTTTATATCTTTGCCATCATATCTTTTTAGAAGTTGCCGTTCAATAGAGCATAATAAAACAAAGTAACCCCCTCCTTACTTAGGCAATGTGTACAGAACAGATGCTGAACACAGAGCGACGAGCACATTCTTAGGTATTACGCTGCATAAACAAAATACAGTTGGTTTAAGAATATACACACAGAGGGAACAAAACGAGCAAAACTGTTCCACCAGCCTCCTTCTTCACAACAGCAACCAGCTTCATATCACAATACCACAGACTGCTGTGTTAGTGTGCTAATTCACAGATGTGGAAACTTAAATATACACTGAAAAGGAAATGCAATGCTAAAGACTGAATATCACAATCATGCTCAGTAATATTATAAGCTAAAATGAAAACCAAAAATATACAATATATTTGCATGAATAAAATACTGCAATGCAAAAAAATACCATTTTCTTTACTGTAATGTATCTGGATGTTTTTTTTTTATTTTGAATTTGTCTTTAATTCTTCAAACACTCTTCTGATTTTCTTTTAGATTATCATTACTGTAATATAGGCCTATTGGTCCAAATACAATGAACATTGTTAATGAATAAAGTTTAAAAACTCAAATAATGTACTTTTTCCCCACCACAACAGAATAATGAGAATAGTGTGTATGTGAGAGAGAGAGAAACAAATTTAAATTATAAATAATATACACCCTGTATATTTAGTCGTTAAGTAAATCAGTTAAGTACCTGATTTTGTGAGATTCCCTCAACAATATCTACAAAACAATTTGGCGTGAAAATGTTTGAATACGACCTAAAAGGTTTGCAAACACTCTGTATAATTAATTTACACTTTTAATAATTGAAATACATTTAAGGCTAATAATGGCAATATTTTATATATTAGGTCACACTAGCTGAGTTCGACAGTGCAAGCATTTCTCTTGCATTTGTGATGAAAAATGGATGCATGCAAACTGTAAAGTGTATTTAGGAGCACGAGTTTTATGAATTTTAAGCTTTCTTAAATTGTATAATTAAACATTTTAATTATCATTTTGAGAAGTCTTAAATTTGGGCATGGAAAAATGGGAATCGCTAAACAGCCCATTTTGTAAATGTCTCATTGTACAAGCACGTGTCTGCCGTGACAGTGAAACTCTGGATAACAATCATAAATCAGTGTTGTCAAGACATACAGTAACTATAAATCATGCTGCGGAGCACATAGTGTGTGTGTGTGTGTGTGTGTGTGTGTGTGTGTGTGTGTGTGTGTGTGTGTGTGTGTGTGTGTGTGTGTGTGTGTGACTTTACCATTCTGCTGTGGCTGCTTGTCATGTTGGAGCTGCTAAACTTGAAGAGTGTGTCGTTCAGTTTTGTTGGTGAGAACTGGAATTTAGGGTCGCTGTATTCTGTCACCGATGCTGGAGCTACAAGAGCAAACAAATTTACAAATGACATAATTAGACTAATTTACTAATGACTAGACTTGATAATTAATCATGATACATTTAGTGAATGTCCAGTTAAACATATATAACAATATTTATTTGAACAATGTATTTTCAAATGTTTTAAAACCCCCAGTTTCTCTTTGTTTGATTGTAGGGCTGCAAAATTTTGTAATTATAAATAAATATAACTATAATAATAATACACAATATTATTATTAATATTATATATTATTATTATTATTATTACAAAAGAAACAAATATACTATAGTAACCAAATCAAGAAATGTAAGAAAAAATTATATAATCATATTAATTTTATTTTATGGTGCATCTGTAAAATTACAATACCAATGTACAGTATGTGGCTGTCCTAATTTACAAATTGTAAAACTTTAAAACGCCAAACTTTTATTTTGACAAACACTAAACTTTATTAGGCATGTAATAATCCCATTTTAAGCCATATCAGGATTTTGTTTTTATTTCGATTAATCATGCAGCACTATCCAAATGTCTCACTTACAAGTTTAATCTAAATAGATAATTATTGTACACGTACTAACCCTTCATAATAACTTCCATTAATAGCATTAACAAACATCATTACATCAACATTATTAGTGTCAGCAGAGCGAGATGATATATTCCTAATTAAACTACAATAATAGCTTTCTAATTCTTGTATAATTACACATGCAGTATTCTGCCCATATATATATACATGCTAATAGAGAGACATATATACTATCATTATTTTACGACATCAAAGGACTGTTTACATTAATATGAGAAAACTTACATACAGCACTTAAAATACACACTTTCTCTTAAATATTAATACAATTTTATCCAAACATTTGGTGCAAAATGTTCTTTGGCAGCAACCCACATTCATCATTGAACTTCATATATTGTATATTTGCACATAAAATATTGATATGGTATGAATTAAGTCTGTTATTAAAGCGTGCAATAGAATACAACATGCAACTGTGTTAAATAAGACACATTATTCTCTCTTATTGTTCTCTTAGCAAAAACCCTTGAGATATTAAATGTAACTAAAGAGAATGAAAATCAGCAAATTTCTAAACACTGGGTGGATTATGCCTACCTAGACAGCATTTTGCGCAGCATAAGCTCACAAAAATGTGTAGGTACAGTATATTCCTGTCTAATGACTGTTTACTGTCAGTCAATGTCTGTATACTGTGACCGCGCAGACAGACATACATTAATCACAAGTGTCTGTGTTACAGTTCAAACTTGTATATTTACAGATTAACTGTAATGCTGTGATGGCCACAGAATATGTAACATTTTCAATTGTTTTAATACTTGTTAAAAAGTATACTTCTTTGGTTGTGTTGATTAACATACTAAAGCACAAGTACTTGATTATTGTGTTATTTCACATTACATTTAAAGGTAATATATTTTAAACAAACTAAAATTCGACTTCATTACAAATGTGCATTTACAAATATATTTAAATACATGATATCATTTTCAAAGGAATGGCATTAAAGTATATTCTAGTTGATCATATACGCTTTTCAGTACATTCAGCAATACACATTAACTATATTTCAAATACAATAGAATTAATTATGAAATTACATATAATGAGCTACTAAAGTGAGTCAAAAAGCTTTCTAAAGTTTGGCTAATTGCACTTAATATAAATGTTAACTGTAATACATTTTCATTGAATTGTTCAATAAATAGCATGCAATTTAGTTTTTGAAGACATTACATTCAGTTCACACTTATGTAGGCATATTCTTTTAAAGTAGCTACATAATAAGTACTCTTTGTATGAGTATGCTAAAGCGTACTTCTTTTTCAAAAGGGAAGGTTTGTTGTGTAATGTGTACTTACAATACTATTATTTTGTGATGTACATTTTTTTTTTATCAATAAATATGTTTAAAAAAAAATAGTATTGCTGACCTTTGAGTCCTTGTCGAGTGTTTACAACTCATACTTAAGGTTTACTAGAGATAAAAAACAGTGTCGCATGGCCAAAAGAATAAACTTAAATTAAAAATGTTTTAATAAATAATTACCAGACAAGTCTCAATTGTTTACTGAAAACTATATTATTCTACTACATTGTACAATATTGCCACACAGTAGACTGCAAGTTGTTTATACTTGCTTCCAGCCAAATGGAACATTAATAAATCATAATGATTTCAAAACATAACTAAAACATATCACACAGTGCGTGATATGATTATGTTTACAGTAATTTGTTATGAAACAGTGACCTGGAATTCATTGGTTACTTAAATGTAAGATGAAATGTTTCACTGCACTGTATTTAGGATGCATGCAGCATGGGATAAAATGTGTGTACATCAGCCCCAAAACTGCAGTGTAGGTATAGGATTCTAGTTCACATGGTTTGAGACACATCCCTGTCAAAAACTCTTGTGTTTGAGACATTGATTACAAATGAATGCAGTTTTGCCTGCTTGAACTTGCTAATGAAAAATAAATCAATAAATGTTTTCATGCAGATACTGCCAAACAAGCATGCATTCCTTGTTAGTGAAGTTTATTAAAGTTGTGAGATTTATTTCACGCTGTCTCGCTGGTATTATAACTAATGCATTTGCGCATATGAACAGCGCACTTACTTGTTGGCGACGGAATGGAGTCATTCTTGACCATCTTCGACTTGCTTCTCTTTATGGTGTTCACCTGCTCCAGGACGCGCTGCTGCCCCGTCCGCTGATTTTTGTCGGAGGGCAGCACCAGAGAGGTGTCCTCCGAAGAGACGGTACCCAGAGCCGAGCGAATCGGTTCGGCGGTCATCGCTGCTCTCAGTGGTTCTGCTCGCACCTTCGGTCAAACCCGAGAACAGCGATCTGCCTCCGGCTGCGGTTATAGCGAGAGTCCACACCTATGGTCACGCCCAGGTGATGTGTCGCGCTGCGGACCAATCACAGGTCCACATTCACTTTTTAAACCTGTCAATTACATGGCGTTTCCTAGAAACCCGGTATAAAAAAATCTTTTTTTTTTTTTAATACATAGTGATTGAAAAGAATTGACATAAACTGGCTGAAGATTCATTCATTCATTTATAAATGAATTATTTATAAATGGCCTATATATAGTTATCCAATTTTTGTTCCCCTGAGAAACACTGAGTTCACTTTGAGTTAGAAGGATAACCTGTTTTTCAATGCTTTACTGAGTGAACTTTGCGTTCCCTTGCAAAAGTTGCATTCTCTCGTAAAAGTCTTGCGTTCCAAACAGATATTTTGCGTTCTCTCCCAAAAGTCTTGTGATCCAAAAATAAACTCTGCGTTCTCTCCCAAAATCTTGCGTTCCAAAGAGAAACTCTGCGCTCTCTCGCAAAAGTCTTATGGGCAAATTAGCGCGAGAGCGCAAATCCAAAACAGCGCCGATGGGCGTGGAAATTTCTGCACGTGATTTTACTAATAATGCGCAAAAATAAAATAATAATAATAAAAAGAAAATAACTGAAATTACATTTATTATAATGTTCCAAAGTTTACATACCCTTAATTAAAGCAGCGATATCATGAGTTGCATCAATGTCTGCTTGCAGCCTTGTGTGAAAGTTGTCTAAGAGTTCCAGAATTATGACTATTTCTGCCTATCTATAGAAACATGCTTGTTATAGTCATTAAAGCGTGATATGTGTTTATTGGATGATGTAATGTTCTCATACTCCAGTGTGGATGATGGGAGATGGTAATGACTGAGTGCCCAGTCTCTGGCATCACACTTCAGTGACAGATCTTGCAGGTGCCAGCACTCCTACGATGTCTGACATTCACTCACCAGTGTACAACACAGTATAACTGTATATGCTTCAGTATATGACAATCCATGACTCGGCTGTCAGGATCAAACACACAACAAGTGCTGTAACTCTATATTATAATTAGCCCTTCTTTTAAACAACCGCACCCAGAAATATTATTTCTCCTACTATTTTGTTATGTAACAAAAGGGCTAAGATGTTAATTATTGTCTTAATTATTGTTATGGTAATGGTTTCCTAATCTACTTAAATATTATAAAAACCTACTAAGCCACAATCTTTACTTGTGTTAATTGCTATTGAAGTCTGCTGTAGCATTATTAGGCTTGGCATAAAATATTAATGCGTCCTGCAGAAAAATCTATTAAAAAATCTACCTGATCAAATCTATTTGCTTAAATAGATCAAAAACTATAATAATATTTTTCCTCTAATTTTTGTAGAATTATTATGCATGGATATATGACCTTATATTAGGCTTTAAAAAATATTATGTAAACTGTCCAAGAGGTAAGATTTATTTATTTATTTTAATTAAAGGTTAAGTTATTGTAGCTGATTGTTTAGAATATTTTTGGAAGAAAATGAAAGCTAAAAATTAAAATAGCTTGCTAACCACAGACAACAAATGTTGGCTAAAAGGATACAGACTAGCTACTTATACTCAGAAACTACACTGTTATTGTTCACTTTTCAGCTCCACAAGTCAGATATTAATTCATCACACAAATTTCATTTCATAACAATGGCAAAATATTAGTTTTATTTTGCCTATAACCTCTACGGACCCTTTCATCATTTATGCTCTTGCATTCAAGAGCAAGAGCACTCCCTTGTGGAAAGGGGGTGAATTATTTAAAACACCCTACAGTAAATATGAAAATGCTTCAGAATAGTGATTTATTTATTCATGATTATGATGAAATGACATTCAAACAGAGTTTATAATGCCTAAAATGTGGTCTAGTAATACCTCAACAACAAACAGTTAAACAAAAATTGACTTAAGTCTCTTTTGAGTTACATTAAAATATCAGAACGCACACTGTTCGGAGTGTCTTACGCATAGACAAGCACAGAATTAAATAACTCGCCCTCACGGAAACAAACAGGGCTTTCCATTCCAGCCTTCAAGATTTTCAGTTCGTTAAAATGCAAAGAGCAGCAGCTCTGTGATGATCAATCTGTCTATTCACTGAGCTGAGGTAGGTATAGCCTCAGAGCACTGATCTCGGATCAGCTCTTCACGTTATATCTTAACAGCTATAATGTAACACTGAGGTACAGTAACCTGATCCCGATCCAACCTTACTCCTCCCGTTTAAAAGGACTCAGCGGCTGGATCTCTGGAGAACCATCCAAGGATGAAGATCCAGACAGCTGACATCCTGTCAGTTTAGTCTGGAGGTCATTAGAGGTCAGCATCATCTGGTCTTCAGTCTCTTTCAGGACTTTGATGTGTGTGGTGAAGAGCAGGTAGAGCAGAGCTCCAGAGAGGAGCAGGACCATGCAAACGGCTCCCAGAAGCCCCAGCGTGCTGAAGGAGCAGGAGCAGGAGCAGGGCAGGAAGGCCATAGCCAGCGGCAGCAGCAGTAACAGCAGAGCACCGAACATCAGATGCATGGCTTTGTCCCGCAGGGCCTCGGTCTGACACAGGCCTTCCTTCACCAGCGCACGCGCCTCTGCCACCACCTCCATCTGCTCTGATACAGCCAGCGCTGGAGGAACACAGGCGATACAGAATAAAAATTAATTACACCTTCAGTTTGCTTTCATTGAAATCAAAATATCATTGTTTCAGTGTCTGTTGTTATTTTCTTCAATATGTCATCCCTGCAGATTCTGTGACTTTTTTCCTCTTTAAAAATAATGGTTTGATCTTCCTTGAACATCATATTGATGGTGGTGACATCATAGACTACCATTCAAAAGTTTGAATTTAGTTTTTGAAAGAAGTCTTTTATGCTCACCAAGTCTGTAAAAACAGTAATATTGTGAAATATTATTACAATTTAAAATAACTGGGTTCTATGTTCATATATTTTAAAATATAATTTATTCCTGTGATGTGCAGCTGAATTTTCAGCATCATTACTCCAGTCTTCAGTGTCACATGAGCCTTCAGAAATCATTCTAATATACTGATCTGCTGCTCAAATACATTTCAAATTTTTAATTAATTATAAATTATATTATCATGAAAATATTATACATTTTTCATGATTATTTGATGAACAGAATTTATCTGAAACATAATTTCTTTGTAACATTAAAAATATCTTTACTGTTCTTTTTTTAAAAAATCAATTTAACACAATTTTAATTAGAAAATAGTGTATATTTTGGACAGTGTTTATCAGTACTTCTTTATGTTTGCACTCATGGCCTCGTCATGTTCAGTAAATCATCTCTATATCTTAGAAGGATGGGTCGCTCTGATCTATCACAAACACTCCCCAAACCAGTAAAACCGACAGTACATACCATAACACTCATAACAATCACATATCCGGTATCCTGTAGTTAGTCCAGTACTCCAGTTTTCCCACATTCTTTTTGCCAACTGATGCAAAATTCCTCCATCTCTCTCTTATAAGAATCTAAATCCTGGCTCACAAGTAAACGTTGCTCTACCAACATTTATCTGTGCACCACCAGAATCATGCTTTGGTAGCTTTTTATCTTCCTGAAGTCTTGTTGTTATCAGATAAAGAAAAGTTAGTGTAAATTGTTATAGGAACATATACATATGCTGTGCAGTAAATTCAAATAAACACATGAAATTTATAGCGTAGTCACTGTGATGGCAATTATTTTGGCAAATATAGATTTTGTTTGCAATTCCATTTTCAGTGTGGAAGTCCAACAGTCTTATTTAAACATGTTAACCACACAAGAAAACCAAGAGATCACGTGACACTGAAGACTGGAGTAAAAAGTTGCATTGCAGCAATAAATTAAATGTAAAAATATAGTACAACAGTTATTTCAAATTTCAATAATATTTCACGGTAGTGTTAACAAAAACCTAAACGTAACTACTGTATGATTGTAATTGTAAAATAAACTATAAAAGTTGTGTATTTTTGTACAACCCAAGCCGTACAATACCATATCTTGTACCAACGATTAAAGGGATAGTTCACTCAAAAATTACAATTTCCCCATGATTTACTCATCCTCAAGCTATTCTTCTGTCAGATGAATACAATAGTTATATATATAAAAAATGTCTTGGCTCTTAAAAGCTTTAAAATGGCAGTGAATGGGTGTCGAGATTTAGAAGCAAAATAAAGTGCATAAATCCATGATAAAAAGTGCCCCACATGGCTCCAGGAAAACAAAACTCAGGTCACGAATTAGAAGTACAAAACAAGGATTTGTAAAGAAAAATGTTGGAGAATTTCAACATAAGCCAAGAGGAGTTTTGGTTTTCCTTTGCTGTAAACAAAACTTGGTTCTCACGAGACTAGCATTTTCTCTACGCTTACGTCCTCCGTCCTCCGTTGGGCGCCACTCTCTCGTGAACGCTTGTGCAGTTAGCAGATGCTAGCGATTACGAGTTATGAAGTTTTAAATATGGATATTTTTATTATACAAACACATTGCTTCAGAAGGACCTTTATTATCCCCGGAGCCATGTGGAACACTTTTTATGATGGATGGATGCACTTTTTTGGGCTTCAAAATCTTAACCACCCTTCACTGCCATTATAAAGCTTGGGAGATTTAAAATAACTCTGATTATAATTGTCTGAAAGAAGAAAGTCATATACACCAAGGATGGCTTAAGAGAGAGTAAATCATGAGGTAGTTTTCATTTTTGGGTGAACTATCCTTTTAAGAGTTGAGAGTCATGAGAGTGTGCTGGTGTTATGCATGCATAAAAACTGCACTGAAGCAGTGTTTCATTGTTTATACTGATGTGAAATGCTTGTTTTTGCTGCTCTGAGAACAAATCTGAGTACTCACTGTCGCTCGATCCACGCTGTCTGCTGTCCTCTGAGTGCAGCAGGGCAAATTCAGCAGTCAGAGCCTCATGGTCAGAATATGGAAAGGGTTTGTCAGCCACTGGCCCCTTGGTGGTAGAAAGAGACTCACATTTCATGGTCACTCTCTGAGAGCCCTGCACAAGAAAAAGAACAAACATAAACACCAATGTTCAGTATGGCATATAAAAAAGCAGTGTGAAAAACCGTAACACATTTTATTTCAGGATTCTTTGATGAATAGGAGGTTCAAAAGAAGAGTAATAATTTGACATAGAAATCTTGTGCAACATTATAAACATCTTTACTGTCACTTTTGATCACTTTAATGCATCCTTGCTGAATAAAACTATTAATTTATTTCAACAAAAATGTGTGGTCATATATACATTGAATTTCTTCAGCTATTATTTTACCTTCATGAGAATGTAGTCAATTCTGATGCCCTTCTCAAAAGGAACAAGATCTTGCTTCTTTGTGAAGTGATTGTCTGCTATTAGTGTGTGACCATCTTCACAGCCCTGCCGAGAGCAACACACAGTGATGATTCCAATAAAAACAGGGCACGCAAACAAACTGAATAAGCATGTAACAGGAAGTGTGCTCACATCAAACGTGTCTGTTTCAGTGTAGCAGTCTCTGAGCCCAGTGTGGGATCTGAGGAGACGGTTTCCCAAGTCCTGAGGATGCATGTTCAGATCCCCTCCCAGAACCACCAGATCTGCTCCACAGGACGTGTGGCTAAAGAGGCCGCACCGTGTGAGTTTACTAAAAGCATGTGACCTCTTTTCTTTATGACACATTAAGAAAACACACTTTCTCTTACCGCACGAACTGCAGCAGTTCCCATGACTGCACTGTTCTGTGGGACAGGTATTCATCTTGAGCCCTGGAGTACTCTGCATGTAACTGAGAGGAAAGCAGTATCATTACTGAAGGTGCATCGTCTCCAGTTACTCATTGAGAAGAACACACCTCAAGACCTACTAAAGCCAGATAAGACTTTAGAGAGAGTGACTTACATGAGTAACATAGACGTGCGCCTTTAATCCAGAAACGTCTACAATGACCAACCCGACTGCTTTGCCTCCAAACCAGTCGCCATGGCGCAGCTGAGATGACCACACACACACACACACACACACACACACACACACACACACACACACACATAAAAAATTTAATGTGATTCATGCTGTGCTAAAACTTTGTTACATGAATCATTGCACCATAAAGAAACAACATATCAGATTCCTCTACAAAAGCTAGTCACATTGTGGAAAAAGTATACTTTAACATACTTTCATACAGAGTACATAATATACTGAAACGGAATGCAATGTTTTCATCCACATTCAATTCAATTAAATAAAAAATGCATTCATAGTTTAAACTCATATTAAATGCAATTAGCTGAACTTTAAGTACATGACTTAGCATGTATATAATTACATGTAATTACATAATTCTATTGTCTACTGATATTTGGTTAAAGCGTAATGATGAATGAAAATATAGGCTGCTATATATCTTGCACATCATGTATTTAAATATATTTGTAATTACACATTTGTAATGATGACGCTGCAATTTAGTAAATGTAAAATATTAAATGTAATATTGAATAATATTTCATTAAGCATTTTAATTTCATTAATATTAAATAATATTTAATGTATTTAATATATATTTCAAATATTAAAATATTTAATGTTTTACTAATAATTTAATCTATCTATCTATCTATCTATCTATCTATCTATCTATCTATCTATCTATCTATCTATCTATATATATATATGAATATATATATATATATATATATATATGTATGTATGTATCTATGTATGTATGTATAAAACTATAACCTTCTGACAAACATAAAGTATGATGTAAATAAATACTAAATTCTGCTGCTTTGTTTGGCCAAGGCTTTTCTTAGACTCTCTTCTACTGATGTGCAACTCTAACAAACAGTGATAAGCAGTCAGCTGCTCACTATCATAAAATAAACCTTGACAGGCTAATCAGAATCCCAGTGTGCAGACATATAAATAAAGAAATTGACATGAAATACAAATATGAGTTTACATTATGTGAGAAGAAAGAAACTCCGGAGTGATATGAGAGAAATAGTTTGAAACTAGCAGCACTATTTAGGACAACTGGGACAAAAAAAAATCTGTTATATAGTTTAGTGACATTATACAAAATATTTGAGGGCAGTTTGACCAATCAGCATGAAGTACACAGAAATAGCTTACCATATATGGGTAGCCGTTGAGAGAGTACTGGTAGAGCAGAGCGTCCTGGATCCTGTGTCTGGAGAACACAGCAAGCCCACTGCCAATCACTCCACTGTCAAAACATACCAGAACACACAGCTACTAAATAACATTTGTCTTCAGGTATCTCTTGCTGTATATATGCCAACAATCACACAGCTGCACTTACTTTTCTAGTATCATTAGGGAGACTGAAGACAAAAATCTTTAGTTTGTCTCTCATCTACACACTTAAGACTATGGTTATTATGTTGATTACATACTACTTTCCTTTCTTTTGAACATATTGGCAGTCTTTGTTTTGTGCGGATATAATAAAGGAACAGTTCACCAAAAAATTAAAATTCACTCACCCTCAGACCATCCAAGATGTAGATGAGTTTGTTTCTTGTTTCACTTGCTCACCAATGGATCATTTGCCACCAGTGATGGATTTGTTTATTGCAAGCATGCAGCTTTTCACAAGACATTAACTGATGGACTGAAGTGGTGTGGATTACTTGTGGATTATTGTGATGTTTTTATCAGCTTTTTGGACTCTCATTCTGACGGCACCCATTCACTGCAGAGCATCCATTGGTGAGCAAGTGATGTGATGATACATTTCTCCAAATATGTGATTATGGAACAAACGCATCTACATCTTGGATAGCCTGAGGGTAAATTTTCAGCAAATGGTCATTTTTGGGTTAAATATTCCTTTAATACATCCCTTATTATTTATTCATTTTACGATGGTGAATAAGCAGAGCGTAAAGGTTGCTTCAAAACCAATAGTGAAAATGTGGGTTAAGGATTTGTAATAGTAATAGCAGATACCACCAATAATGTGAAAAGCCACAAGCTTCTAATTCCCTTCATGCTTTGGGGGGAGTCTAAGAGTGTTGAAGTGTTTTCTGTAGATAGTACTGCTTCTTTGATAAGAGAGATGATTACAAATTCTGCCAAATCAGCTTTATTGATTGCATGCTTTTTAAGATCAATGCTTATTTTTTTTTTGTCTCATAAACATAAGGATAAGATATAAAGGTCAATGAGAAGACTCAGAATATGATGGAATGTTGAAACAAAGAATATATATATATATATATATATATATATATATATATATATATATATATATATATAGCTTCTTATATATATATATTTAGCTTCTTAAAGGGATAGTTCACCCAAAAGTAATTTAAAAAGTCTTAATTTATTCACTTATTCAAGTTGTTCCAAAACCATATGCTTTCTTCTATGAAACACAAAAGGAGAACTTTTGAAGAATGTCCAACCTGCTCTTTTCCATACAATGAAAGCAGACACCAAAATGAAGGGACACCAAAGACTTTAGTTCTTTTGTGTCTTGTTACCAAATGTGACACACATTTTTAGTAAATAACTTTAATGTTGGTCTGTTCCTGACAGAATGCTATTACGGGCTTCTAAATTTATCCTTTTGTGTTTCCACGGAAGAAGAAAAAAAATACATATGGGTTTGGAACGACACAGGGGTGAGTAAATGATGACTGGATTTTTTTAGTTTTGGGTGAACTCTACTCTTAGTGGGGATTTTATTTCCCGCCTTTTTCTCTCTGGAATGTGTGAGAGCGTCTAGCCGCTTGATCGCTGATCAGAAGGTTTCAAAGTCTCTCTTTCAAAATCCCAACGGCTTTGAAGTACAAAGCAGCATTCAAAGTCCCTCATGTCACAGCGAGTTGAACTGACCTCTTGAAATAGTGCGTATAAGGATGAGAGGAGGACAGCTTTCTCTTCAGGAAAAGGAAATCTCTTTCACTCCATACCTAGAACAATGATAAAGATCCTTAGATCAGTAAAAAATTAAGTTTATGTGTATGTCTAGCTAGCATAGTAAATTTATAAAGACAATTAAAAAAGGGGGGTGGGGTTCATATGTGCACACAGTGCATAGGTTTTCTGGTCTCTTACACTGTGTTCTAAGAGTAAGGATTTTATTTTTTTAGAAATCACAAAGAGCAGTACAATATTTTGTAGAGAAAAATTACATTCACTTCAAAAACATCCCATTACTTTTGAAGAACTCATTAACTTATGGCTCAGAGTAATTAAGATTTTTATTGCTTTATAATGAAATCTCTTATAAAGACTGCATTTATTTGTTAAAAATATTGTGAATTATTATTACAATTTTAAAAGGTTTTCTGTTTGAATATATTTTGAAATCTGATGTATTCCTGTAATGTAAAGCTGAATTTTCAGCATCATTACTCCAGTCGTCAGTGTCACATGATCCTCCAGAAATCATTAAAAACAGTTGTGCTGCTTCATATTTTTGTGGAAACTGTGCTACATTTTATTCAGGATTCTTTGATGAATAGAAAGTTCACTGACTAGCATTTACTTTAAATAGAATATTTTGTAACATTATAAATGTATTTGTTGTTGTTTTTGTTCAATTTAATGCATCCTCACTGAATAAATGTATTAATTATAATTATTATTTATTAATTTATTTTATTTAGCCCAAAACTTTGACTGGTAGTGTATTATGCTTTCCATAAAATTATTAAGCAGCAAAAACCAAATCAGCATATTATACTGATTTCTGAAGGATCATGTGACACTGAAGACTGGAGTAACGATGCTGAAAATTCAGCTTTGATCACAGGAATAAATTACATTTTAAAATATATTCAAAAAGTAAACAGTTATTTTAAATAGTAATATATATATATATATTATTTTTTGCAATATTACTGAATCTTTGATCAAATAAATGCAGTCTCCTTGAATATAAGAGACTTCTTTCAAAAACATTAAACACTTTTACCAACCCCAAACGTTGTAACCAGCCACTACCACATATCTGTTTGGGACACAGTGTTATTCGTCCATCAGGGAAATGAAGCAAAATGAAGTGCTAAAGCCAAAGGGGCACTGAATTAATCCCTAAAGACAGTCAGAGGATAAAGGGGTTAAAGTGTACAGTAAAACCCACTTCCTGTAACAGGGCGATGTCGTGCTGCTCTTGGCACAGTAATTCTCCGATCATCTCATACCGCTGTGTACAGAGTTGACTGAAGAATCGAATTCCCCTGAAAAACACAAAACTATGGTCACTACTGTCTACCCACATACAAAACCCCAACAGCATGTATTGTGTACACATATGCAGACATTATGCTCCACATATTAACACAGCTGACGTCATCATTTCACAGCTCCATCCCATGGATGCTTTACTGATCTGCTGTGTCATCTAAATCAGGGGAAGTATTAAAACCCACATTTTCTGTCTCAGCTACAATTACAGTCTACATTATTACATTCTTCTGTTCTGGAACAAGGTGCTGACATTGTTGACATCAGCAGAGCAGGAGGCCCACACTGTATGTCATGTGACCGCCGCAGCTCATGAGCTTTCACCTTCATACTTATAACAAAAACCTAAAACCATTTACATACACACACACACACAAAAAAAAACACAAACACACACACACACACACATATAAATATATATAAAAAAAAAAAAAAAAAATACACACACACAATTATTAATATTAATTTTTGGGAACTTTTATATATGCAAAGGTTTTCTGTTCTCTGAACACACGTCTTAAGAGTAAGGTTATATAATAGTTATATAATAGAGAGCAATAGCAATGCAAAATTTTGGAGCTGAGCCATACTACTACTACTAATACATTCCATTCAAAAAGTGTCCATTATTTATGAAGATTTGATTATTTTTAGTGCCATCTGAAGGCCCGGAAACCACTATTTTAAAATTAAATATATCAGGGCTATTACTGTTAACTACAAATAAAACCATAAAAAATTGTTAGTTGAAATAATAATAAAAAAACACACAAACACACACACACACACACATATATATATATATATATATATATATATATATATATAACTAATAAAAATGACAAAAATACAACAAAATTAAAAATTAAAAAAAAAAATTATATTCCAAAACATACTATTCCATAACACTACTGTATATGCAACACTCAAAAAGTCTTCAACAATTTTCTTATTTACTATTCTAGTCGAATAGGGTTAATGCAGAATAATGAAATAAGCTAGAATTAGACAACATTATTTTGCTAAAGCTCAAAACTGAATGAAAACTGCTCATTTATCTAATAAAACTACTATATTGTCTAGTTAAAAAAAACCTGTATTTGTACACGTAGACGTGTGCAGCAAACCCATAAAATATTCATAAATAAATCCATGCATAATTAACTCAATAAATTAACACAGCGAGTTGCATTTCTCCCCCATTAAAAGCAGTTGACATAGTTTCGGAGCGCTCCCGATACAAACGCGTTTTCTGTGCGTGATTTTGACGCGCATGCATCATGTGAGCTCACCAGCAGTTGAGAGAGAAGACGCGCAGTCTGGAGGGCCGCTCTGTTGCCATGGTGCGGCGCAGCTCGGGCTTCAGGCACTCAGTCAGTCAGAGAGCGGCGAGCGCTTTAAAGTCCGCTGGCTCTGGAGGCGGAGCTTCAAACTAATCCACAAAGCAGCCAAACTCAGGGACATTTCAAACCTTGCTGTTTATTCATTCATTCAAACGATCTGCATTAACAGTAAGAATTAGTTTGAACTACAATAACTAACAGCTTAGCCAAAAGGGGTCAGGCATACTTTATAGTCTTTTTATTTATTTATTTATGTTTAAGTCTTGTAAATACCTGCATGGGACTGGGGCTCAAATCGATGCTCCGCGTGCGCTCCGCTCGCGCTCTTTCTGAGCGCATGACGGGATTCTCTCACTGACTGATCGATAATCATCATCGTCCCGTTAAATGACCTCCACTGTATTCACTGTATCACCCAACATTACACAGCACAGTGCAGCTCATGCGCATGCCATACTGCATAGAAACACCTGAGTGCATTATGGGTAATGTAGTTAACTCACTGAATCCCACATATTATCACAGGTAAGGGTTCGGTAACTGCAGTAAATACAGTAAATGTTTAAGAAATTGCTAACAATTAATAGTTTAAATAATAACCATAATCATGTATTACATATAGATGTAATATTATTATACATATGAATTATTATCGTATAGTAGGCTACTTTCTGAACTCTGTCAGTGTCAAAACAATATGCTTACATTAGAGTATGTATTTATATAAAAGCAGAAGCAGTTCTTCATTAATTTAATCTGGTCCAGCTCAGACAGTTTAACATTATTAATTTTATAAAAATATAAAAAAAAATATATATATATATATATATATATATATATATATATATAATATATATATATATATATATATATATATATATATATATATATATATATAATAAAATAATAAAGTTAGGCATTACTCAGTAAGGATTTGCTTAGAGTAATTAATCAATTCCACTAATAATGCTTATTGATATACTGTTTCTTTTTTATATCAACAAAAACTATTTTATTTCCTGTAAAATTACATCATTGAGGACAGAGGGAAAACCTATAACCTGGTTACAAATGTAATCAATAATCCTCTTTAAACTTCAAATTTAGTCTATGTGCATTTAATTGTGATACACCAACTTGCAATTGTTACCTTACAGAGCAATCAGTACCTGATTTAACCCATAAAATACTACTACTACTACTTTTGTTGGTATAAATGCATGTATTTGGGTTGATTTAGTGATGCTAAATCATTTCTTTTATTTGGGAAAAAAAAAAAATTCATTGTACATTACATCATTAAAAAACACAGTTAAATGTGACTCTATACAAACACAGTTGTTGCCTAATTATCCTAATGATATTATCACATTAAAATGTAAAAAGTGTTTGTGTGTACTTGTTTATGCTACATTGTGGGGGGGCCAAATGTCCCCGCGAGGATAGTAAAACCTGAAATTATTGACATTGTGGGGACCTGCCTGCATGATGTTTATCTGAACAATGCAAACATGCTTTCTATAAGGGGTAGGTTTAGGGTTAGGGGATAGAAAATATTGTTTGGTCAGTATAAAAATAACAGAAGTCTATGGAAAATCCCCACAATTCACAGAAACAAACATCTGTGTGTGTGTTTGTGTGTGTGTATATATATACTGTAAAAAAATAAAAAATAAATAAATAGCAATTTGGATGTTTTAGCTTCCAAGGGTCGAAAGTCGCTTTAATGGGCAAAAACATGAAACATTGTAGATGTTACAACCCTAATTTAATATTAACCAGAACAAAAATTATACTGGAACAAACAAAGCCAAAATAATTAAAATAAAAACAAAATAAAAAATAATAATAAAGATGAAAAAAGAATAGACATTAAAACCTTTTTCCTGTAACATTCTTAAAATATACACAAAACAATTTGTAGAATTTTAGAATTGATTTCTATTTTCCTCTCTTACACACAGGTGCACACACAAACACACACACACACACACACACACTCATCCAGAAGTATGTTTTTTTTTTTTTTTTTTCTCTTAAATTGTCACAGAAGACTTGAAGCACACAATAAGGCAAGACTGGGATGATGTTCACATTCGATTCTTTGGTTAAAAAAAAAAAAAAAAAAAAAAAAATTTTCACAAAAAAAAAAAAAAAAAAAAAAAAAAAAAAAGGAGAATGTACAACTCAAGTTATTTATGGAACATCAACAAGTGCTTTCCATAATGTATTGGACAAATGTATATAAATGCATCAATATATGATGCCATAAATAATCAGCTGACTACAGTTAAACGTCACTGATTATGTCTGACATTTAAAATCACATGTACTAACCAGCGCAGGTGAAATTGGGTAAAAAAAAACAAACAATCAACACCAAGAAGGATGCCATGAGTGGAAGAATAAATGTAAAACGAGTAATGAATCCATGACTCCATGTACTGTATATACTAACATTATAAAGCTAGAGTGTGTCTACATTACTGACAGAACCTGAGAAAATGTGGATCAGAATAGCCCAGATCTTATTGCACATTTTGATATGGAATTAATGGTTAATTTCACTTTGTGCTGTTCAAAATCTTCTGCTGACCAATGGCACACCTTACCACACTCCAAAAACTGAGAGAACAACTGAAATATTTTATATTAAAATACAATGTTTTTCTTTCTTTCTTTCTTTCTTTCTTTCTTTCTTTCTTTCTTTCTTGTTGTTTTTATGAGGAAAATACTTAAGCACCCAGTTAAGTGTAATTGCTTTGGTGATGATGTAATTAATTAGCATGTAGTTCAATGATTAAAAACACTGAGAAATCCAAACCAAGTGTTACATGCTGAGATCTGTTTTGTCCCGCTGTAACCCCATTATGCAATATCAGCTTTGCCCTCTTTGATTTAAACAGTGTTACCTGATCTATTGAATTTTCCTGCTCACTCGCCAGTATGGCGAAGGTAGACACAAAAGTGATAAGGCACTCAAAATGAGGGCAATCGAGTAAAACCATGCATATTCACAATAATCATTATAGAAAAACAAAAATGCACTTTGCATATCCACAGAAGCCCATTTCCACCACAGAATAATAATAATAAAAAAAAAGAAAAAAAAAGCTAATTGAAATCTGACTTTTTCCCCCTCACAATTCCAAATTTAAATCTCACAATTTTGAGTTAATATCTCACAATTATGTATTTATATCTTGCAATTCTGAGTTTATATTTCACAATTCTGACTTTTTTAGTTAGAATTCTGAGTTTAAATCTCGCAGTTGTTGTTTTTTCTGCTTCTGAAAGAAAAAAATATTTAACTGCGACTTATCTCACAATTCTGACTTTTTCAGAATTTTTCTTTTTTTCTTGAAATTCTGAAAATAAGCCATAATTCTGAGAGACAAAAACATAATCGCGAGATTTAAACTCAGATTTCTATCTTTTTTTCTCGCAATTCCAATTATACATCTCAGAATTCTGTTAATATTTTGGAATTCTGACATTTTCAAAAAAAAAAAAAATAATAATCTGCTAAACAATAAAAAAGTAAAAAAAGAAAAAAAAAAGAAGGCAATTGCGTCTGTTTAATTTCCATAACTGTGTTTTTCTCACAATTGCAAGTTTTTTTACCTAACACTTCTGGCCTTTCTCAGAATTACGAGTTTATATCTAGTTATAAACTAGCAATTGTGAGTAAACATCGGAATTGGGAGAAAAATGTCGCTTATATCTTAAAACATTCAGAATTTATTTTTTCCCCCTTTTTAAACAAAGTCCAAATTGTGAGATGTGAACACAGAATTGCCAGAAAATGTGCTAGAAGTTGTAAGATAAAAATTCGACATTAAATTTTTTATTCCATGGTGAAAACAGCCGTCCAGACATATCCACGTAACACCAGGAGGTAGAAATAGCTCACACATTCGCAAACAAAAAAAATCAAGCCAAATTGAGAGTAAAAAAGTGTGTGACATTCATGGAACATGAACCCTGAACTTCTTGCAACTTGCGCTTCCCATCACAACAAACATTCAGTGTCTCTTTCCTACACAAAACCGTTTTTATTTTCAAGACTTGCGCATCATTCTAAACACAATCTGAGCCCGTGATCTGTCAAAGGTCAGAGGTAGCAAGCTGCTGCATCTAAATGAAAGACAAACATATGCTATCACAACATTCCTGATTAGAGAAAAACTTATCGACCAGAATTCCTTTCCTATTCGCTTACAATGGCTTTTAAAAAGACCTTTGTGCCATAGTCTAGTACCATAAACGTGACAGAGTTCACCCACCACAGACATTCAAGACCTCTCCTCCATAAAACAGTAAGAAACAGAATTATCCCTGAAAGTACATTTCCTTTGCTTTTAAGGAACACGTCTACATATACAACACAGCCTAGTGCAGAGGATCCCGGTTTGTGTTTTGTCCACGATTGTGTTCATGAGCTTCAGGTTTGTCTAATTTTCTTCTCCTCACTTTGTTGGTAGGCATTGCATGAATGGGGTCTGGAGGTCATTCAGTCCTTGATGAGTCTGTAAACGTGATACTGTGCTCCGTGGTCGCTTGTGGACACCTCGAACACGAACGCAATGCAAAGCAAAGTCTCTTGTGTGTCTCTGTTTGTGACAACCTGAGGGGGAGAAAAACCCATCAGGGAAAAAAGTACAATAACACTAATTTCAAAGAAAGCATAGCATAGTAAACTTTCATGTTGGATGAGATTAATGACAAGTTTGGAAACTTATTTTGATACCATACTGATGGCTTCCACCAATTTCTAAAGCCTCTAAATGATCAACATGATCAAAAAAGGTTGTCGTATACAACCTACCACATGCCTTCTTAATATATTTTTTAGCAAGGCCTATAATTGTAAAAACATCCCCCTATTGTATTTTTCCTGTGAAATCTTTATTGATTTTTAGTAAACGTATGAATAAAAACATGTAATTTCCAAGAATGCTTTAGTTTATCCTACAATCTTTAAAATGAGACAAACATCAATACATAAATATATGTCTTTACTGTCAGTTTTTTTTTTAATCAATTTAATGCACATTTAATGCATAATAAAAGTATTAATTTCTTAACTCTTATAATGCATTTAGGTCTGTTTTTTAGGCATAAAAATGTCTAAACACTGCATAATAAGGGAGTGAAACTTTGCATGTGTTGCATGTTTTTCTCAGATTTTCTACAATTGTTTTTAAGGGATATAGCCATTAAAAAAATAGTAATGATAAAAATAAACAGGACCTGGGTATGTATGGAGTACCACTAGCTGCCAAAAATACTTTTTGTAAAATTATATATGAAGTTGTATTAATGTCCTCTTTTTTTTTTTTTTTTTTTTGGTATTAGTGTCAAAAAATCTTTTCCCCATATCTTGCATACTTTTGGGACTGATTTTTGTTAATAAACATATGTATGCCTATTAATGAATCACTGTAGCATCAAAAATGTATCTAAAAAAGAAAGATTAGCAAGCAAAACAAATTTTATTTGATTGAAAACTTTTCAGAGTAATATGTATATTGTTTTGTAGAAATATATATGTAGATTTCATAAATTAGGACTCTTTTAGCAATCATCAGGTATAAATTCAAAATATTTGAATTAAATTCTATTCATTACAAAAGGGTTAATACTGGTAATTCTCAGATTATATAAATTTCATTCAAGATTTCTCATCATTACTGAAATATATCTCATCATTTTCATACGGCTTATGTGTAATTTTAAATTCCAAAGAATTTCTCAATTTTTGAATTAATCAAAAAAGGGTAAATGCAGTAATAGCATGGTAACATTTCACATTTAGAAGTTGCTGATCGGATACATAATGGGTTTAGTTAACTTATAACTATTTTATAAAACAAAGATTCTTCAGGACCCGAAATATATGAAAATTGTATGTAGATTTTATATGAAATTTTTGAATAAAATAAATAGGCATTAGTCAGTATTTAACTAATGAAGTCCCTCTATTAAAAGCAATTCCTTTTCCTGTCATTCTGATTCAACATCCTTTGGGGAATTTGGCCAATTCACACTTATAGATTAAAAATGGCTCTGATCTTAAAATCTGAATTTTTTCCTGTCTTACCTGCAGTATAGTGAAGTTCTCCAGGACGCTGTTCATCATGTATTTCTCTGGAAGGTGTTTGAGTTTATGGATGAAGTTGATCATGTATTCACACATGGGTGAGCGATGGATCCGGTAAACGTACCTCCCGCCCTCAACACGTGCATACTCCGTCTAGGGGTCAAAAAGTCAAAGTATAGAAACTGTTTTTTTTTTGCATGAAACCATATCGTCAGTACTGACCATGTACAGTAGATGACAAAAACACAGCTATGAATAATTATAACTCACCTCAACCTTCTCTACCACCTGTTTCCCAAAAGAACAGACTTTAGTGGAGACAGTGATGGTCATGTTTTCAGCGCTGCTGTACTGACTGCTGACCCCATAGAACGAGCCTGCGCCATCCTGAACATTACTGCTGTTCAGATCAGCCTGAAACACATTACAGCAAAAACCTGTCTGAAAATGTGTCACATACAGTAAACCAACATCTAAGACTAAACTGGTATCTCACACTTTTTAGACTTGTAATATTTACTGTACTTTCAGTGGATCATCATTGTCAATGACAGTACAGATCAACGTGCATTTGTAAAAACCCACCCAGAATTTGACCAGAAAGAAGGCGTTCTGAGGGCCTTTCTCATACAGCTCCTTCAGCCCTCCCTTCCTCTCTGGAAACTTGTCATAGATCTGACGGATGTCCACGGCCTCCAGGAGAGGGTCTGTGTATGAGGGGTTTGTCTGGGCGATGTGGACAAACAGGTGCTTGCTGTACTGTGGATTAATAGGTGAAGAGGTAACCCTTATTGCGCTTTCAAATGCATGGAATGTCACCATTCCTGAAACATACGTATATTTTTTGTCAGTGAAAGTATTGCGATTGTTAACCACAACTATTGAAAATATTTAGGTTAAGTTTGGTAACTAAAATAAAGCAGAAATAAAATTGAATACAAAGACTAGATGTAAAAAGGCATACTGAAACTTAAATGAAAATCAGAAGTACTAAAACTTCTAATGCTAAAACTGAAATAAAATGAAAGTTGTTAAAAATCAGAAACTATTGAAAATAACAAAAGCACATGAAGTTACTAAATCCTAAACTAAAATTACAATTTAAAATGAAAATAAAAACTAATTCAACATATTAATAAACACTACAATAGCATATAAACTAGACAGATAAGGCTTGAAGACAAACTTTGATGTTGGCTTGGCAAAGTCTTGTCTGAAATGTTAATATAGTTTAAAAAAAGATTTCAGAATGCTTTTTATCATGTATCTAGCAGGTTTTTTTTTCTTTTTTTTTTTGCACGATTAGTAGCACACATACATCTCAGAGATGTCTATTTGATGTGTGTGTTTACATCTGGAAGACTAGTATGTTTGTTTCTAATATAAATAAGTTTCTAATATGAATGCTCCTGAGCTCAATTTCAAGCGCCCCAGAAAAGGGTATGAATACATATAGTATCTTATTCAGGAGAGTACTTTTATAAATTTGCAAAGTTGTTATAAACCTGTTTTGTGCTTTATCTTAAATGCACGACGTGGAGGCAAAGAACCACCTGACGCAAAGTGCATTTAAAATCCTTTAATGCACGGCAAGCCATTGATTATTCCACTTATTCCATGGTCATTTGCCAAGTTATAGACAAGTTAAAAACTAGTATTGCTCTTTGCAACGCAATATTTGACCGGAAGGGTAAAAATGGCAGTTATTTTCATCAGTTACAGCTCTTTAACTCTAGCTTTCTGCCCACTTCAAATCAGACACAGAGATGAAATAGTGCAGTAAGATTACATTTATTTCAATTAATTATCGATCGATCGAGAGAGAGAAAGAGAGAAAGACAGAGATGACAGTTGTATGTGAATTACCTGCATGCTGCGTCTGCGTGTATCTCTAACAAACAGTTAATTAGGCTACTTCAAAAACAGCGATTTTACACCTTGTGGCTGAGGAATATCATGTAGAGATCTAGTATCTACGCTATTTTATTACCAAAAAAAAACCGCAGTAAAACCGGAGCGACCTCCGACTCTCACTCTTGCTCTGTGTGTGCGTGTGCGTGTGCGTGCGACTGATGAAATGTGGGTTTGTGTGCATCAATTAAAGCAGCACATTAATATGGAACGGTGATTAAACTGACTTGGAACTACCCGTACATTAAACGGTTTTACTGCATACCTGCCAGCCAATCAGAATTGAGTATTCAGACAGACCATGGAATAAAGCAGTTTAATATAAGGCTATAAGATGTAACAAAACATTAAAACGTTAATGGGTATGAATACTGAATACTTTCGCAAGGCACTGTATATTTTATATATATATATATATATATATATATATATATATATATATATATATATATATATATATATATACATATATATATATATATACACACGGTGCTGGGCAACGATTACATTTTTTAATCGAAATTAACATTTGGTTTGCAAACACTTTAAACAAATAAGGTGCTTTTTTACAGCAGTGTTCGTTTACAGAGTAGCAGTTAAAATATTTATTGTAAATCTCAACTTATAACATTACTGTAATCAAATTAAATATAAAACCAAAGCTATTTGCCACTGCCAGGACATTAACGTTTTTATAGAAAATATTTTATAGTTTGTCGTAGAAAAACAAGTTATGCTCAGAGTCCAGAGCCTCGATCATAACATTATAACAGGCGTCTTCAGAGTAGAGACCTGCCCTATCAAAGGACTCAACGCAGAAGAGTGCGGCATGGGACAACATAAGAATGATGTCGGCAGCAGACGACTAGAAAATAATCATTTTTGTATAAAACAGAATAAAAAAGTGTACACATACTAGGTGTTTTGAGCCCAAGCACTTGACTCCCAAAGCCTGGTTCGTTTGACTAGTGTGTTCGCTCGATGCTCTCAGGCGCGGTTCATTTAGCCGACCCTGGCTCAGTTGGAAGAAGTGGGCCAGAGCGTGGTACTCATGTGTGAGCACTAACCGCACCGGAGCATGGAAGTTCTGATACGTGCTGCATGACTGCATGAACATTTCTGAGTGGCAAGAGTGATAGATCTGTAAAGCAATTTATTGTGAGTACTGATCAACATCCCACCCTCCTGTGACCCATGGTTTGTCTGTACGAGAGGCGCTTTATTCAGCCTGATGCTTATTAATTTTACTTTTGGAGTGAAAGGGCCCTTACATTAGCCAAAAATATAACATTTGTGTTTTTTGTTATTACAAAAAATAATTAAGCAAGCCCAGCTCAGGTGACAAAAAGTACTGCAAAAGTAACGTAATGCATTACTTTCCATTAAAAAATGAATAAAGAAATGCAATTAGTTACTTTTTTATGTAGTAATGCAATATTGTAATGCATTACTTTTAAAAGGGACTTTTCCCAACACTGTGTATGTGTGTGTTTGTATGCTGCTATCATGTTTTAAAAAAAAACATCCTAGAAACTCTTAGCACTAGCTTGACCACCCAGAACACCCTACTACATACTAACATGCTAAAACCATTCAGAACAACACAGAAACCACATAGCATCCTAACACGCATCTAATATACTCTGCAGTAGTGAGACTCACAGTGTCAGGGTCTCTCTGGAGCTCCATGAAGGCAGAGTACTCCAGCATGCGCAGTTTAGAGGAGGCTATGGTCCGGTCCTGCCACACAGGCATGGCAGT
The DNA here is from genome assembly GCF_018340385.1 of Cyprinus carpio. Taxonomy (NCBI): domain Eukaryota; kingdom Metazoa; phylum Chordata; class Actinopteri; order Cypriniformes; family Cyprinidae; genus Cyprinus; species Cyprinus carpio. Next base: position 6,839,800 of record NC_056619.1, on the reverse strand, counting down.
GGCGCTCGTGGGTAACTGCTCGTAACCTGTGGAGAAAACATGCTGGTTTAGTCTGAGCTCAGTATAGGGTTGATATAATCCCAGCACTGCTCTTACTTGACATGGGTGTAGGGAGTGGAGGCTGAAGGGTGGAGTATGGACTTGGTGCAAAGGGTTTGATGCTAGAACAACAGAGATAAAGTTTAGTAGGATCTCACAAGAACACTGAGACCAGATCCGATGTCAGAAATACTCACTCCTGAGAAGGTCCAGGCTGTCCTGGGATGGGGCCGGGCCAAAACTAGACGACAAAACAGAGGACAATGTGAGTTTGAAGGTCATGTTAGAGAATTGGTCAAAAGAGAGTGACTTAAGCTCTGAACTAACCCGGGTTGGAGGAGGATAGGGGTGCTGAGGAAGAAGAGGCAGCTGACTCTTCATCACACTGGCAGAAACGATCTGAGCGGAGGAAAGAGCAGCCATGTTCTGCAGGGCTTTGTCTTTGGAGGCCTGATCCTGAGAAATACACAAGAAAAGCTCATTAGATGCACAGTTTTACTGGGAACAAAGATGAACCAATTGGAACAAAACCTGGTTTGAAAGAAACATCAGAACTTTCATAATACCACATCTAAGATGAATTAATCTATTGGATTTATTTTATTAAAATAATGTATTTATAAAATTATATTTATATAAATTATATATAGACACAATATGAATTATATTATATTATATTACTAATGTCTAACTAATAATCTGCATTCTATAAAAATAATATTAGTTATGGTTTCAAATAAAAGGTCAATAAATGTATTTAATAATAATAATAATAATAATACATATTATTAATAGCATACTTTTATATATAATATGCAATCTTTATTTAAAAGCAGATTTCTACCATTCGAAAAGTTTGAGGATCAGTAAATATTTTTTTAAGGAATCAATAATTTTACTAATATTAATAACAGCAAAGACTTTGACAAAAAAAAAAATGCTGTTCTTTTGAACTTTCTATTCATCAAAGAATCATGAAAAAATATTTCACGGTTTCCACAAAAATATGAAATTTTTTTGACATAATAATAAAAATATAACAATAAAAGCATATTATACTGATTTCTGAAGGATCATGTGACACTGAAGACTGGAGTAATGATGCTAAAAATTCATTTTGAAGTTATTTGTAACAATATTTATTCACTATTCAAAATTCATCAAAATATTACTGTTTTTACCTTATGTTTGATCAAGTCTTCTTTCAAAAAATAAACAAACAAAAAAAATCCTACTGATCCCAAACTTTTGACCATTAGTGTAATTTTAGTGCAAGATCTGCGTGCTAAACTAAATGGTTTAGGCAAACATGCAAAAATCATGCTTCAAAGGGCACGTGATGCGTGATATCGTGCTCGCATTTGAACCAGCCGCCCAAACAAAATCACACAGAAAACTTGAACAGCATGAACATTCACTGCATGTAAAGGCAGTGCCATTCAGTTGACAGAGAGAAGAGGAAGAAGAAGAAAAGAAAAAAAAAGACAGATTGAAAGAGACCTGAATGTGTCCCAACCAGGAAACTGTCACAGATAAAGGGTTTTAAACATCGCCAAAGAATGCAATGGAAACTACCTTTTAGAGATAAGTCCATGTCTGAATTTAGTATACAAAGTTACTCAACTATTATAGAACATACTAACAAAAGAACATTGATATAATACAAACTTACAATTAATAACACAGAATAAAACACTTTCAAAATACTTTGCAGCATTCTAAGTTTGCAGCTATAACAAATAAAAATGTAAGCCAAAACTGAAATGGAGAACAGTAGTAGTGGTTGCTCAATTCATCCACGCTGTGAGACGGGTGACACTGGCAGCCAAAGCACTGAACTGCACAAACTGAAAGCTGAGCGCCTGCAGGTGTCTGTGTGGATAAAGCTCTGCGAGCAAAGCAGACTACAAAACATTTCACTTACCAAGTTCATGGCCTAAAATTGAAAGGAAGAGAAACTGTTAAAAATGCTGATGAGACAAACAAATGACTCTGAGCAGCACAGCTGGACCACCTCTGACGCTGTATGTTCAGAAATCATAGAGTAGTTTTCTCTAGCATCTCCACTGAACAATCACTATAACTGCTGCCTTCATTTACTGCTGGAAAAAAAAAAACTAAACAAATGACCTCCATATAATTAATCAAAACAATACAATTATTACTACACCAAAACGTGAACTTGGATAGTACAATGTTTCAATAGAGTTAACATATAAATCACAGAAAGATGTAAAGATGAGTATAGGTTTGAGTTTGAGCCTGGTTCTCAATACAACTAGAATGCAATGCAATATTCAGTCAACTGGCAGGGGGGCACCATTACTTTTCAAGCATGCTGCTCAATTCCATCATAATGTATGTGTTTTAATGAATCTCTGTACACAGTGATGGTTACATTATGCTACATGTAAGCTGAACATCACAACTCTTTTTTAACATTTAGCGTGCTACAGATAGGAAGGGTTGGTGAGTTTAGGAAAAGCCAGTTTTCAGCGGTCAGAGCAGAGCAGACTGCAGCGAGGCGCATACCTTCAGCTTAGACTGAATCTCGCGAGACTTTCTCCGTGCAAGAACCTGCAGATGGCTAGACACCTGCAGGAAGGAAGTCAGAGGAGGGAGAAAGGAAGGAAGGGAGAAAAGAAAAGAGAAGAGAGACATTGAGAAGAAGCCACTAGGTGGCAGAACAGCCATACCTTGATGCCTACTTGATATTCCCGTATTTTCTTCCTGGCTAACACCTGCATGTGACTAGACACCTGAGGCAAAACAGGGCCACAGACATTTGACATCATCCAACACACATATATGTCATAACAACACATCTATCAAAATGGCCAAATGACCAATGATCCATAGAGTACTGACTTTTTTAATTACAGCTTTGCAGTTTCAGTGATCACAAGAAAACAGCACATTTACATTTGCACTGCTTCTGAATTTGCAAAGAATAGATATTAGACCTCTACTAGTACAGATATAGGCAAATACTACATTTATAACATTTTCTGTTTATTTAAAAGTGCACTAAGTACTCCACCCCCAGATTTACACCTAAAGAAATATTCAAGTGTTTTGCCAGATATTAGGTCAGCATAGTTCTGTGATTAGCAGTAAATCTCCATCACCTGCTTTCAGGTGGAGCAGAATTTACTACACAGAAAAATAATTCAAAAAAAATTTACACAAAATCGTGTTCATTATTGCAGACGATATAATTGTAGGATTATGAAATCGATTAAATCGTTCTCGATTGTGACAGCTGTTTGTGTATCTTCTCAGTGAACTATGGCTCTGTGTAGTAAATGCTGCTCCATCTGAGAGCACGTGAAAATACCACATTTAATAACGTAGTAAATTCTCCAAATTCACTTCTTAACGTCAGTTGAGTGTTTAAAATAAATCATTCAATGAGATGATGTGGCTTTTTAAACAGAATAATTAAGGCACACAATATTTCATTATATTCTAAGCAGTGATAAAGGCTATGTCGATTAGCATTTCAACATTTCCCGTCCAAAACAAAAGTCACCTCCTGGATTTACGTAAGCAAATATTTAAGATCCTCCCATTGGATAATTACTTAATATAAAAGACATAACACCAAATAAAACACCACAAAATAAGTAATAAAAAATACAACTTCAACTAAAAATCACAAAATAAGTAAAATAAACCACAAAAATGACATATCTCATTATTACGAGAAAATATGTCATTTTAACGACAATATCTCGTTATTGACATAATTGAGTGGACAAAATAATGTGTATGTAAGCAACACCAAACCTACACAATACAAAAAATCACCAAATACTTAAAACATCCACAACCCAAAACAATACAAAAAAAAAAGTTCAATGTTATTTAAACCAGTGAAGCAAGAACACTCAAAAAATTGACTCGAAAAAGCCAAAATAAATAAATAAATAATAGATTAATGACTGAATCAATTACAAGCATCATAATGTAATTAAACAAGAATATAGTGACAATCTTTGACTTTGATATGACTTCTGTTGTACCGATCCAAACAAGTGGTAATAGAAACTGTCACATTACCTGTTTTCGTGTGCGGGTTTTTCCAGTCCGCAATTTTATGTATCTTGCTATCAACTCATTACGACCTGGAAAGGCATCAATAAGAAACACAAGATTAGTATAAATTCAAAAATACGCAGTGCTGACTTGTGCACATAGCATCAGTGGAGCATCGATGAAACTGAAAATTGCTTTAATATAAAAATTGTGTTAGCATTCATAACATTTAAGACTTCATATCTTAATACAAATAAATGTAACTGGTAGAGCACTGCACTCCCAACACAAGGTCATGGGTTTGATTCCCAAGAAAAACATTAACTGCTACGATGTTTCGTTAAGTGACTCCCAAATTAATAAATACTAATATTTTCCTTGTCACATGTAACTTAACACTTTTAAATAAAGCTAGTGGGAGCGAAGACTCCTATACACAGAAAAGCACATGGAATGCTGTAATGCCTCCACCAGCAATATCACAGTAGGGTGTAAAGCCTCCTATGAGCCCATTAGTTTATTAATAGACCATTGAAAGACAAGGCTTGTGACAGATGAGTCAGGTGATATGGGTGGTGACTTGAAAAAAAAAAAGGGGCCACCATGTGTCAGGACGTTGACCAATCAAGCTGGTTTAAGTGGACAAATGTTTTCTTAAAAAGAGCAAGTCATTAAATGAGTACAGTAATAAATGGGTTGTTGTAATGGCATTAAAATGATGATATTAGAAAAAAAGGGCTGGAAACCAAGGAAGATGTGGGAGGTAATAAATTGAGGTAGAGAGATAAAAAAAAATTAATTTCATTCAGTTTATAAAGGGTTGACCTTGTGAACAGCTGTGCAAAGTTTCAGCTGTGAATCTTTCTTGACACCCCCACCTCCCAAAGGCATCCCACTCTCTGACAGCCGGACCACCTGAACCCAACACAGGAAACCCTGCTCCATTACCGCAAGCCATATAACACCAGGGACTCGTCTACAAGCATGTCACCAGCAAACAACATGTTTGGACATTGTGAATGTGCAAACAAATGAAGAGATGAAGACAATCCAAATATAAATAAAGCACCATGCTCCTCTACATGGTGCAGAACATGCCAGAATTTAGGTAAAAGATCCTCTTCCTGTCATCACAGATTCTAGATTAATGATAGCCATGTGATAAATAGACCAATTTTTTGATGGATTTTACCACTAGTGGCACTAAACACAATTACATATTAACTGATAGCCTCACCCCAAATTCTTGAATTTTTGAATTGGCTGACATTCAGTGTTGAGGAGAGGGAAAGGGGGAACAGTCATTCATTTTCCCCCTTGGTGCTGACCCGGTTTGAGTTTAGATGATGTGAGCGTTTAATACCAAGATGATATGAGAGATGTCCAGTGTTTTGTCACACCAACTAGAGCAAATTAGAGCCTCTTCTATTTAATTTAATTATCTATTACTGATGAAATGACAACATAGGCGAATGTCAAACAGGATTAACCATTCAGACAGCCTTAGTGAGAGAGAAACATCCAGACAGTGAAAGACAGAACACGTGTAAAAGAGAAGGCAAACATCTTCTGTTCCAGACCTTCAGAGGAGACTCTGACAGAGAGAGAGAGAGAGAGAGAGAGAGAGAGAGACAGAGACAGAGACTCTGGCTCATTGTCAGCAGCCTTGAACTCCTGAGGGCAGCTAACTACCCCCTAGCCTGCCTGCAGGCTACCTGCCCACAAATAGTGTTTACGACCTTAAACGAAAGCCTGCACTCCCAGGCTTGGAGAGGAAGAAATAAAGACCGGAAGACTATAGCAAGGAGTGTGGAAGAAGTCAGGAGATACAGAAAGACATAGATAAAAGTAGGGTTGGGCCGATAGACGATGGCATCGTCCATCGCTGACGCCCATTTTCCCCCATTTTACAAGATTAGATGTTTATCAGTGGTGCTGAAGATCTTCAAATCATTCACTATTGTCCTCAGTCATCTCTCCTTTCTCTGTTTATGTGATAAGTAAAATTTTATGTAATGTAATGTAACAGGCAACCATTAGAAATCGTTAATGCCCCCCCACTCCATGTCATCGTCCATCGCAATGTTTCACTGTAGACACTGTAGTCTGATGCCAATTTTGTAGACATCGCCCAACCCTAGATGAAAGGAGGACATGATGAGGGAAAAGTGGAAAGAAATCTCAGATGTACGTTAGAAACAGATGCTTTTCACTTCAAAAACACAACACATGCATATTCATGGGTTCATTCATCTTTGCAAGTAGTCATTTACCCAAAATGACTTACAGTACAAGGATTTTATAACAAGGACAATCCCTCAGGAGTAACTAGAGGCTCCTCCTTGCAGGTGTCTTGAGGTACTTTGCTAAAAGGAGGATTTGCAACCTAAAGATTATTAGCTCAATTCTAAGGGGCAGGGTTGTCCAATTCTGTCTCAAAAGGACAGTATCCTGCAGATCTCCTACACAAGAGAAGTTTCTAGAAATCCTGAAGACCTTGATTAGCTGGTTCAGGTGTGAACTCTGCAGGACAGTTACCCTCCAGGAGCAGGACTGGACCCCCTGCTATAGGTTATCTCATTTGTAATTTTATTGTGAAGAGATTTAAATGCCCCTTTGCATCTGAAATGCACTCTTCATGTTCCCATTTGCAAAGCCTGCAGACTTTATAGCAGAGGACTATGCAGAAATACATCACCAAAATATGAAATAGAACAGGGTTCGGCAACTTTAATCCTGGGGGGCCACTGTCCTGCAGAGTTCAGCTCCAACCCTAATCAAACACACTTGCCTGTAGCTTTCTAGTAATCTTGAAGACTTTGATTATCTTGTTCAGGTGTGTTTGATTAGAATTGGAGCTAAACTCTGCAGGACAGTGGCCCTCCAGGACTGAAGTTGAACAGCCCTGGAACAGAAGGAGGACTGTAGATGCTGAGACCATTTGGGATAGGACAGGGGTTGACAAGTTTGGTCCCAGAGAGCCTCTGTCCTGCAGAGGTTAGCTCCAACCCTGAAAAAAAAAAATCTTACCTACCTATAGCCTTAGTAATCCTGAAAACATTGATTAGCTTGTTCAGATGTGTTTGATTAGGGTTGGAGCTAAACTCTGCAGGACAGCGGCTCTCTAGGACCGAACTTGCCTACCCTGGGATAGGGTCTATGCCACACCATTTCAATTCATTGTACAATGTAGGGCAGAATTTAATCAAGTTGTTTTCTACTGCTGAAGCGATAGCCCAGTGCTTAACATTCTTCAAAGTACCTCAGACATATTGATGCTACTTGGCCACATGGAAGATTTAGTTATGAATTCAGTCTGCATTGTGTCCCTGTGCCTTGCCCCCTTAACTTCCTGCCTGAAAATAATAATATAAAAACCTTCAAACCGAAGTCTACCAGGCAAAGCTTACAGAAAAGCAAACCCAGCCCTCTAACGAGGGCTCTTTACAACAACCCCCTCAGAGTACAAAGAGTAACTATTTTCGCCCCCTTGAGAGCTAAAATTGTGTACCTGCCTTTTTTTCGAGGAAAATTAAGGGCTGACCGTTCCACTGACAAAGTGCTGAGTATAAAAAGGCCCAGTTAAACATTCACTTCATATCAATGTCTGCATAAATACTCCTGCAGATCTCACTGAGGCTGTGCCAAAGGAAAGTGGTGATTTGCTCCCAGATTTCTCTAAAGTACGTCCAAAACAGTATTGACTGTATTGATCAAAACAGCTTTCCCACAACCTACCTGTTAATTTTGGCCCGCAGTAAAAGACTGGAAACTGCCAGTCAAAGGAAAAACCAAACCAAACCAATGGCCAATCAAAAACAGGTTCCATGCCATTCAAATGAGTTTCTCACAGAACTGGTTCAGTCTATTGGCATCTTATATTGTTATTTTTTATCTCATGATTCTCAGACAATACATCAAGATGTGCTGTATTATGTTCCAACAAATCTCAAGGTAATGAGACAGCAATTGCATATGTTGTAGTTCCTTGATGTTTTCAGTGGGGACACTAGACCGGAAACCACCTCTATAGACAAATGTCACCTGAATGAAGACTCCTAATTTTTGTACTGGTAGTTGCTCAGGTTCTGCCAAATTTCTATACCCTTTAACTCCCAAGCTTTGATCAGTTTGTCTTTGAATGTTACGCTATTTAAAAATACACAAAGAAATTTTTCTTCCTATTTCACTGGTTTATACAATGGTATTCCTTTGCTTTATACTGACACCTGCTGACATGGATGTAACATCTGCAAAAACAAATTAAATGGATAATTTAAAATGGATACATTATCAATTATCATTGCCATTACAAAACAGCCCTAGAAAGACAGACTGTTCATTATTAAATAAATTACTACATGACAAAAAGTGCCTGATAATAGGATGTATGCGAGAACAAGTACATACAGTTCAGCGGCCCATCTTAACATGATACCTGCAGGGGTGACCCGCCCCATGTATTATAAAATATATTTTTCTAGGCCATGACTGGATACTTCATCTCATGTGAGTACAACAGACACACCTGCTAATGAACTGTCAAAACACTCATCTTTTAAAAAGGCATGAAAATAATAAAATTATCTTACAAAAAGAAAATCTAACATGTAAAAGGATCCATTTTTTGTGATCTTTTACCATATTGTGAAACGGTTTTACCTTATTGTCAAGTGTAACAAATATCTTTATAGGTAAAGATAATAAGAGTTATTTTAAAAAGTGGACAATAGTTCCTTAGTGTACTTTTAATTTGCATCAAAGTGATAACTTTGAATGCATTTTAGCTATGACACCTTTGGAACAATAAATGTGTCATATTTTACACTTTTTCTAGAACTGTATGTTGTGGAAGAGGATACTTGACAGAAACTTGAATTGCCTACTAAAGAAACATGTATTTTAGGTGATTTCTTGAGAATAAGGAAAATAAGCTCACTTAGTAACAGAAGAAAATTAGTCACTAGCAACATTCATGAATATAACAACTATGACGCAGATATGCAATGGCAATAATTGCCAACAGTACATGCAAATATGTGTGTGTGAGTTCATTTCTGGAAAATCCTGTCTGAGCCACTGGCAATCCGGCAGAACATGTTTTTACTTGTTCTGAAACAGATACGAACACACACACACCTAAATTGTCAAAACATGCGAGCTGGAGAATGAGACAGCTGGACAGTTGGTCCATCTCCACTGTGAGAGATCAAAAGGTCAAAAATGTTTTCAAATGTTACCAACTCACAGTACCACTTCAGGCTAGCAATTATCTGAAGTGCAGAACATCTAAAGAACACAGCTCCTTGAGTGTTTATGTATCTCTGAGTGAAATTAAGCCTTGTAATACTTTAAAACAAGGAAGGGCAGCATACATACCCTGACCTTTGACCACTTCTGAAGAGCAAACCTCCACCTACTGAGCCTTAAGTTCTCAACCTTTACTCCACAGATTTAAAGCAATCCTTATTTAAAGCAATAGTTGACCCCAAAATGAAAATTTGCTTATGATTTACCATCAGGCCATCCATGATGAACCTGTGTTGATTTTGACAGGCATTTTGATTTAGTCTTAGTCTTTATCTTGAGACAAAAATGCTTAATATTCTTAGTCTCATTTTAGTCATTTGAGTCTTTCATAGTTTAGTCGCCGAAAAGCCATTGGGTTTTTGTCAACTTTTAGTCATTACTTTTAGTCATTATTTTAGTCAAGCTGCAGTTACCGACATTTATTTTGGTAGCTATTTTATATATAGTTTTCAAACAAAAATAGTCCTTAATTATACTCTCTTATGAGAAATTCAAATAAAATATAGAATATAAAAGAAAAAACTTGAATAAATAATGACAATTTTCATTTTTGGATGAACTATCCCTTTAACGATAGTGAAAAGGGATCAACTTATAAAAAATATAGTTGTTCATATATAATATAGATTATAAAAAATATATATAATTTATAAATTTTAAAAAAGAAGCACAAGAAGAAAAAAGAAGATAGGGTGACCAGACGTGCCATTTTCCCAGGACACGTCCTGGCCAGGATTTCTATATTACCTAAAATATCCACGTTTTGGATTTATTTGCGCTGCGCAGACCAATTGTTGTATGACAAAATACGGTGAGAGCTCTAGAGAGCAGATGACTTTTTGTGCTTCTGAATCGCTCTCACGGTACTTTGATGTCATACACCGGTCGGTATGCTCAGTGCTGCTTCAAGTCCAACACTAATAACACAACCGTTAGATCTGTAGATCCCACCTTCTCACACACCACGATTGGTCGATTACGTTCAATGTCTGCATGTTCTTTGTCAAATGATCATTACCTTCATTAAGTATAAAAAACAGCAATATAGAAATCATTACAAATACACCCCCTGCTAAAACACAACAATATTTCAACCAACATTAAGACAATAAGACATATGAAAGAGATACAAATTAACCTTATTTTTCAGATACAGTAGGTTTACTTAACATTTGTACATTTACTTAACATCTTTTGTTGGTTAACATTAATGACACGGATAACACACCAATTAAAAATACACTCAATTTAAGACGGAAGGCATGCATGTCATACTGACACAGGTTCAGTTTTCACCCACCCGTTGAAAGTTCACTTAATCGATAACTGACTGTTTTTACATGAGATACTCTACACGATAGATATTTGGATTGCTGTGTGTGTATTTGAGCACTGAGAACTGATCGCGTACTGTATTTTAGAACTGAATTACTGGGGCGAGTACAAGAGAGAGAGAGCACTTCTATCAGCGCGATTTCGCCTATCCTTTAAGTTAATTGACAAATTGTGACTCCCAGGAAAAACGGGATGTCTGGTCACTTTACCCCTTCGGGTGCTGAGGCCACTGTTTCAAGATCGCTAGTTTGCGTTTTGGTAGTCTATCCATCCACTGTGGCTGCCATACTGAGACTAGATATGTGAACGCCCCTTATCCGATTGCAATCCAATGACGGACACACATTTTGTGTGACACGACAGTAACCTATAGGATGTATTTTGAATTTCTGGTAGTCCTCAGATAACATTATAGTCAGTTTTTGCTACAGGTTTTGCTTTGTCATTCATCTCACAGATGGGGGAGCAGAAGTTCTCCACGACATCTCCTCAGAGGAGGAAGCTGGGAAGCTTGTGCAACCGAGATGATGCCCTCTCTGAGATGGTCCTAATTCAAAACTTCCTGTGAAAACAGACAACCGTAACTATCAACAAGCTCAATATATGACTACTACTAACATAAAAGGATGCATAATGATGAACAGAGCCACAAATTAGCCTAAATCAGAAAAGACATCGAGATCATTTGCTAAGCGTTAGCGCTGGTGTATTATTTCTCAAACAGCTTTGACACACTGGCGATAAACTAAAATGACTCCAGGTCGAGACTTTAAACAAGCAACTTGGCAAGACATCACAGGTGCAGGATGACAAATCAAGCTCATTATAGCAGCCAGACACTGGATTGGAAAATCGGATTGTTTAACCGGTCTTCCCATGGTGCAACAAGAGTGAACTTTATTAGAAAAGCTGCTTTCTGTTAGAAGACAGCAGGAGTTTTGCAATGAGTAATGAAGCTCTGAGGAACATTTATGGCCGCTAAATGCTAGCGATGATGACCAGAACAAAATAAAACTTGAGCCTTCAGTTTCCAAAGCACACCTGAGACAAAATATTCCTATTGCAAAACATAGTGAGCTGCCTATACTGACATAGATATTAGTGTTGGACATCATAAGTCTGTTCCTGGCATAAAAGATGACATTTTGAGCCCGTAATCTAGTGTAGTCTAAACTGGAAAACTATTGACTGTGACAAAATTGACAAAGCGATGAAAATACGTGTACATATTAGTGTTGGACAGAGCAAGCACAAGATGGTGCAGCAAATTACGACAATTAGGATTCTGGATTCATTTTTTGGGTTTAGGCTTACTTTACTTAATAGTTTTCAGATATATAGTGACAATTCCTCACTGCAACTTTATTAAAATGTCTACAGCAAACTCTGAGAGAGCAAAAACAATCCACAAAGTCACTAGGGCAGTTCTCTCCCTGCCTGCATCAGATAGCCAGACTATTTTAGTGCTGTCTAGTCAAAGTATACATTGCGGCCAGTGAACTTGTGTGCACTGGGGGTGGAAGAGAGAGAGGGGGCATATCAGGAGACTGGCAGGAGTATCGTAACGGAATGGGGCTGTTTGTAAAGAGAGTTGAAGGGCGTGATCTTGTCATACCGAGGGAACAGAGCGGGCCCAAGGGCCTCTGTGTGATAACGCAAGCTACCACAAAAGGACAAAATGCCTGGCTGTTGAAACAAACCTTCTTCATCTGTTGTGAGGGGGATTAGAGCTCGTGTGACAGACGTGGGTGGAGTATTATGGTGGAGGACAAGGCCGCAGAGTTGTGGAATGTGTGTCCCCTTCAAGCCAAAGGGAAAACAAAAGAATGTGGGCTGGTCTCCATAAGCCTTTTCTACATAGAGGGTCAAAGGTCAAAATACCCCAAAGCCAAATGAGCTCATTTGTGTGGGCAATCATATATTAAATCCTGATGCGTACCACATTTGATTAACAAAAGGAATAGGGGTAGGTCATAAAGTCGAGGTTATCAGTGTTACATAGTCTAATCCTGACCTAGTCCATAGTAATTACTGAATATTCATGCTAGTGATTTATAACATCAAAAATGTACCAAAAAATTACCTTAAAGGTGACAGATCATGAAAATCGTACGTCATCGGCATACAGCTCAGATTTGCGATTTGGAGAGACACAACAGAACACTCCATGGTGAAAGTTTGAGCAAAGCATGCTAACTGTTCTGTCTTTGGCTGCACAGATGAGCACAGAACACTGTTTAGAGTCCCAGCCTCAGAGGACACAAGAGAGCAGTGGATTTATTGATTTATTTACTGCATATTGCTGTTTTTTTGCAGGTACGATCTGTAATGACACAGCTCTATTCTGGAAAAGGGGGCGGGGAGCAACAGCTCACTTGCATTTAATGAGACAGGCATGAAAAACAGTGTGTTTCTCCTTCCACTCAAAATAGGCATTTTCAAAATGATATAATAAATGATATGTGGAGTATTTTGAGCTGAAACTTTACAGACACATTCTGGGGACACCACAGACTTATATTACATAGTGTAAAAAGGGGCATAATATGTCTCCTTTAAAGTGTGGTTACATTTATTGTTGTTTGTTGTTTTCATGCCCAAAATCTAGTAATTCACGTGCTTCCTGCTAAAATTTCAATGGATATGTTGTTCCTCTCCTAGAATGGTGCAATGGAAGTAAAATAAAATGAAATACACACTAAATATATTAATAGGCCTAGGATGCATTAAATTGATTAAAAGTGGTAGTCAATACTTTTATATTGTTAAAAAATATCTACAGTATTTTTTTTTACTTTCTATTCATCAAACATTTCTGAAAAACATTTTTCAATATTGATAATATCAGAAATGTTTCTTGAGCAGCATATCAGAAAGGATTGCCGACGCTGAAGCCTGGAGTAATGATGCTGAAAATTCAGCTTTGCATCATATAAATAAAAATATAAAAATATTTCACATTTTTGCTGTTTTTTTGCTGTAAATAAAGTTAAAATATTTGGGACAAAAAAATCACATTTAATATGAATAGGGCTTAAATGCTACATTTCCTTTCAGTTTAATATTCAAAAAAGTCACAATGTTTGTTTTCTATAACTCTAGTTGGCCTGTAAACAATCATAAACTGACCTCCTTTTAGAAACTATGTGCTTGGTAGCAGCCAGACACATCTCTGTAAATATGTAGTAATGTATACACTATGACACCCAAACAAACATGAATCCACTCCTTTAAGTATCAAGTAATTTTAATAACTAATGAGTCGTGTCTCAATCATCCACCCAGCTGACTCATGCTTTATTGTGAATGCTGACTCAAAAGGGAGACCACATTCCTGTCAGTGGATCCCACGTGGGAACGGGAAAATCTGGAGGTGGGGAGTGTCATAAGTTCAGCCTCTGACCGACTTCAACAAAACTCCCACAGCTTGACTCACCATACATCTTGCCTTCGTCTGAAAGGATGATCTTTCTGCGGCCACAGGGGGGATAAATGGCCAGAGCTTCCTGGAAACTCTGTTCGATGTCAGGGCTCCAGACGCCCTCTGCATCGCCGTCCAACCCGGCCTTGTCCATCCCATCCACTCCATCCTCCTGCCCCTCCTCCGGGCTCTCGCTGGTGCTCCACTCGTTGGTTGCAATGGTGGCGGCTCCACCTGGGCCCCTACGTGAGCCCTCACACCCAGGACTAGGAGAGAGACCGAAAGAACAACAGGAGGTCACAATTAAAGAAATAGTTTATCCAAAATTTTTAATTCTTTTTAATGTATTAAAAAAATATATAAATCAATCCCTCCCTCATATTGTGTCAAACCAGTGTGGTGTTATTTCTCTGTGAAACACAAAATAAGGTTGTTTTTTTTTTTGTTTTTTTAGAAAAAATATTCACACAGGTTTTTTTTCTCATGTCTGTTGGCATAAAAATGAAATTCATAGTATCTATTTTTTAAATGTATGTTATTGATGTTACTGTGAAAGATTAATCGATTTATTAAAATTTTAGTTTTTTTGACCTATTCATCAAAAAGTTGATTTTCTGGCAAAACTACATACTTCAATAGAATAGGACTATCATGTTCCGGAAGTAAAACTTCCATTCATTTTCTCCTGAGGGAAAGTGATTTTTAACTATAACTTATAAACCTGTACAGACAGACCTGGTTGCTAGCTTCAAGGTTGTTAATCAATGGTGTATGTATTTCTTCGACCCACTTGTTTGCATTAATTCAATTTACTTTCAAAATATTCATGTTTAATAGTAGAATTTCTGGTGAAAAACTACATTACCCATGATTCTGTGCAGAAAATTCCACCAATCAGAAAGCACACAAAACAAGCTCCATTTAAACCCCGCCCCTTTCTTACAACTGGCTGCAAGATTTTATTCAGATCTGCCTGAATCCAATAAAAAAAAACTTACACATAGAACCAAATGCTCATATTATTATTATTATTTTTTTTACATTTTCGATAATCCATTTCACTCAGATATATCATCATCACTCGGAAGAAAATATCTGTTGCTACTATAGTACCATTTTCATAAAGACTTTGCCATACAGATCATTCGCTATTTTCCAAATCAATCGAACCAATTAGATCGAACCAATTAGATATCACCGGATCACTGATCCACTAAATTAAACTCTAAAACTATATTAGTCAATAAATCTTTTTTTATTATTATTATTATTATTATAGTTGGTTCGGTTCAATTAATCAGTTTGTCTGAACTGAACAATTCATGCAAGAATTTAACTGATTCGTTCATGAATCAGAGATAAGATCACGAACTCTGTAAACCTGTCACAATATGGCCATTGGATGAACAGATTTTCATTTTTGGACTGTTCATCATACAAAACTATCATGTGGATTCTAAAGATTTGAAAAATATAGCACATGAATCACCATAATCATGAACCGTTAAACAACTACATGAAGATTCTTCCAAATATCTAACTTTGTGTTCTGTGGAAGAAGGAATACACAGGTTTGGAAAGACATAAGGTCTCAGCCGACTTTAGAGGAGCTTCAGCTGCCCCTTCCAGGCTGTCTTACAATAATTGGTTAATTGAGATGGCTCAAGACCAATAGGAGGGTTGACAGTAACTATCATTCCAGATGGTGTGACCATGAATCTCCCTTTGGCGCTGGAGCTTCCCCCAACCCTACATTAAATAAAGAATCTTGTGGGATCATATAATTATTTGCATGAGCCCTGTCAATCAGTTTATCCCATTATGTGACAGTGGAAAGAGGAGAAGTGGAAAGGAAAGACAAAATGACTGTCGGAGTGGAGGACACACTGAGCTGCCGAGCAAGGCGCCAGATTTTTCAGACTCCTGATGTCAAGTGAAGTTCAGGTGATGAGATATCAGATACTCAAGGCCGTGCTTTACTGCTTTCGTGAGCTGGAGGGTATTAATAGTAGTGGTACTGAAAATCAAGATAATGAAGGTACTGATAAATTTCCTTGGTGTCAACAAGACAAGCTGAGCAAGATTACAAAATATCACAGCAATACAAAACGGCTGTTCACAAATCAATCAATGCAAGCACTAATAGGGGTTGAACAACACATCAACATTTGTTAATCAGTATTTACGTAACTCAAATACTCAGATAATTGAAAAAAGTGTCCCAATTTCATTGTTTAAAATATAGCACAACAATATATAGCAATAAGCAGCAATATTTACTACATTGATAGGGGAAGTCCTGGCCTAATTGTTAGAGAGTTTAACTCCTAACCCTAAGGTAATGGGTTCGAGTCTCGGGCCGGCAATACCACGACTGAGGTGCCCTTGAGCAAGGCACCAAACCCCCAACTGCTCCCCGGGTTTTGGATGGGTTAAATGCAGAGCACGAATTCTGAATATGGGTCACCATACTTGGCTGTATGTCACATCACTTTCACTTTCACTGATTGGCTTACTAGAAAATTAAAAAAAAAAATTTAAAGCATGAATAATTCCAAATGACTATGAGCAATCACTGACTCAATTAATTGAAGAAGACAGTTTGAAAGAACTGACTCAAACTTTTACTGACACATTAGTAAAACATCTGTAGTCTTAGAAGTTTGAAAGAAATAATCTGATTAAATAATTCAAGTTACTTTTAATGTGTTATCCCCCAACACTGTTGATAATGAACATCGTAATGCAATATCTCTTTTCATAAATATTTGTAACTAAAATTAAAATGCACGATAATTGAAGGTTTGTTTTCATGTGTTTTAATGCATTATACTTTCTAATGAAAAGATAAGCATTATAATGTAATAACTGTGATAACTTATTTATGAGATCATACAATGCATTATTAGGTGCATTAAAGGACAGCGTTTATATTAAATGTAAATATTTTATAACATTATTAATGTCTTTACTGGTACTTTTGATCAATTTAATGTGTCTTTCTTGAATAAAGCTATTAGTTTCTTTAAGCAAAAAATCTTTTGAGTAGTAGTGTATATAGACTTTGTGATCTATCATAACTGTCCCTAATTAAAGTAGAGAGTAAATAAGAGTCAATTTCTCTAAAAACAAACATATTGTCAGACATATATGTTTAGTTCACTGTTTGTCGTCCTGTCTACTACGTCCGTCTCCTGCCTGTTCTGTCCTGGATTTACCCTTGTGTGGATTTTTTAAAGACTATTAGCATTTATCTAGAGATGGGCAGATGAAGCTTTTGATTCTTTTTCCTGATTGTACAGAAAAAGATTCAAAGCCTCAAAGACAGACCCTACCAGTGACATCTAGTGGTCAGCTGCAATTATAGCAACCACTTTCAAATTAAATCACACATCTTGTTGATTCCAGTTTCAACACAAAAGCAGTACTCAGCAATAGCAGCTGTGTCTTCATTCTGAGAATCATTGTTCACACATGAAAGTGTTACTATCTTACTATGAAGCAGGGAGGGAACACCAAGCATTTTACATCTTATAATGAATGAAGCCACGCCAAAGTTTAGAATCAGCCACCTCGCTTGAGGTGTTTCAATGTGACGTATGAGGCCTCAAATGTCATTGGCCACATGATCACGGAGATTTGATACAAGCCTTGACCCTACATTTATCTTCATCTTCTTCGTGTGTTTATCTCACCATAGTGTGACAGAAGACCGGACCAAACAACCAGGGCCGGCGCTCCGCACACGCACATCACGCACTGCGCGTAGGGCACCAAGTGCTTGGGGGGGCACCAAAAAATCTGGGTCGTGAAAAAATCATCACAATAGGCTACTAGTATAAATAACAAATAAAATATTTCTAAAAGCATGTTAATATACAAAAGCAATACAAAAGTAATATAGGCCTAGACCAAATTAGTCGAGAAAAAGGTGAATCTCTGTGCCAGTCTCCCTCTGGTGCCCCCCCTTCCCCACCTCCCAGTGGTCTGTTCGATTATGCCTCAATCAATGTCAAATTTGGCAGACACCGACCTCAGACATGGCCTCGAAAAGGCACCAAGAGTCGGGGGCGGAAAAAAGAAAAAAAAGAAGAGACAGCGGGATGATGCTCGCGCGTCGCTTGCAGGTAAGACAATGTTTTAAATAAAAATGTTAGTTTTGTAGCCCTTGCGTGTAGTATGCATGTCCAGGGGCGTCGGCGCGTCCGCGTCGCTAGTAGTGCAAAAGATCCGGGGCTTTTAGCCCTGCATGTTGAGTCTTTTATTTTAACGGGGTCCGGGGAAATTGTGAAACTTGGGCTGTTAAAGATGTTGTTTGTTTGAGAAGGAAAGGAAGGCCAATCGTTGGGGTCCTCATCGTCATATTTGAATGACAAATAAAGCTAATTTTCCCCGTACGTTACAGATGTGTCACGTGTGCATATACTGTAGCTATTAGTGCAGAACGTTCCCTATTGTAATTTCTTCGCTTCAATACAATGTCTATCTGCCTCAGTCTGAACTTTAGAAAAACCCTGCAACTGAACGTGATGTGATTTTGCCAAATTAGACCGCTTAGATAAAGATTTTTCGTTGTTGTACTATGGCATGCGGTCATTTTCAAGAGGTTCGGCCAAGGGCGACATCTGTTGGTGAAACTGCAATAAGAAAAAAAAAAAAACACAATCTCAGTGTTTGTATATTTTCATATTCACAGAGTTGTCAAATTATTAGGGCTGGGAAAAGATTAATCTCGATTAATCGCATCCAAAATAAAAGTTTGTGTCTACATGATATATGTGTGTGTACTGTGTATAATTGCATGGTTATTTGCAGTTTAAAATGTGCACTTTAAAATTCATACTTCATAAAATTCATACACTTATACTGTTAATTGCACTAAACTTTTTTTGCACTTTTAACTTTCTGTGTTTACATTGTTCAGTTCCAATTATTCATTTGCAGCAGTTATTTTGGAAGTAAAGAGAACCTAACTAAGAAATTCTGAATGGTAGTTATTTCTTTGGTGGGTGGGTGGGTGGGTGGGTTTTGGTTGGGGAGGGGAGGGGAGGGGAGGGGAGGGGAGGGGAGGGGAGGGGGGGGCACCGCCAAGCATTTGTGCTTAGGGCACCCAAATGGCTAGCGCCGGCCCTGGTCCCATCTCTACATTTATCTTCATCTTCTTCGTGTGTTTATCTCACCATAGTGTGACAGAAGACCGGACCAAAGAAGTGAAAGTGTGCGGCGGGTTATCCAAATGTTTTGGTTTCATTTTGTAAGTTTTTTTGTTGTTGTTGTTGTTGTTTTTTCGTGTATGGATTGGGCGGCGAAATTCTCAGCTGTGGCTTGGGAGAATTATCACTGAACTGGAGGGAGCCATGCTCCAGCCTCTAAGTCCTAGACTCCACCTCGGCCCTTTAACCCAGTGACTCCACCATGTCTCCTAGCTCCCTCCTCTCTGCCGTGGCCTGTCGGTCCACCAGCTCCGCCGGACTCACTTGTCCCTCGGCTCCGCCTTGGTCAGTCGTCCAACATTTGTCGCCTTGGGACTCCACTCCTCCTGCTACAACTCATTCCTCCGGGTCTGTCAGGCTGCTCCTTCCCTCTGGCTCCACCTCAGTCCTCTGTCGCTCCGGCTCATCTGTGGCCTTCCGGAGCCCCTCCTCTGCCTCGGTCGCCGGAGACATCTGCTCCGCCTTGGCCCTCCAGATCCTCCCTGTCGCCCTGGCTCTTCGGCTCTCCATCTCCACCTTGGGCTCCACCACCAGCTGCTCCACCACCGTCGGTCGGCCCCCTGGAGCCGTCAGCCCTTCCTCCACCTTGACTCCTCCCTCCATCGTCCTCCTCCCGGGTGTCCGTCCTCCACCCGAACCTTCTCCAGTATTGTTTGCCTGCCTTCCTTTCAGCCCTTTGCCATCCCCTGTCTCCATACCAAATCCACTCATTTGTCCTCCTCCAAAGTCCCCCTCTGTCCCTCTCTTTGTTGTTCCTGCGGCGCAAGGTCGCGCCTTCCGGGAGGGGGTGAACTGTCACACCCCATTGGACTTTTGTTGTGTTTTCATTCCTCATGTGTTCTGTAAACCTAGTTTTCCCCTTTTGGTTCAGGTGTGTATCATTAATTACCCTCATCAGCCCTCCTATTTAAGTTGTGTTCAGGTCACTGTTTGTCCTCCAGTCTACTATGTCCCTACATATGTCTCCTGCCTTTTCTGTCCTGGATTTACCCTTGTGTGGATTTCTTTTTTTTTTTTTTTGTGATCAACTGTTTTTCATTGTTTTTAGTTCAACAAAACAATATCCATTTAAACAAACAAAACAGGAAAGGGTAAGCAACAGACATATCAATATTTTTACAATCTGAAAGAAGAAGAAGAAGAAGAAGAAGAAGAAGAAAAAAGCCAACAACAACAAAAAAAACACCCTTTTATAGTCATTCCTTTATATAATCCAAAATTTTGCCCTTGTGTGAATTAATTAAAGACTATTTGCATTTATCTTCATCTTCTTTGTGCGTTTATCTCACAGTAGCATGACACATATAGGCATTCATCTTAAGGAAATTAGAATTTGTGTCTTCATCCTTTAAAGAAGTCACTGAGGCCATATGCAAAATGAATGTGAAAAACAGCGTAAAGTAATAAGAACTGCCCACAAAGCATTTTTGTGGCCATGAATTTGGTGAACGCTCCTCTGCATTCAAACATACTGCAACTTTCTCCAAGACATAAACGCTTTACAATAGATTTATCACTGCTAAGCTATGTTTAACTACATCTGTGGTTGATAAAAAGTGAAAAACATCACTAAAAATTTTTCTGGCCCAAATCCATTAAAACCATGTCTAAAACCGAGTCTAAAATATTTACAGAATTTTTAGTTGAGGAATTTAAGTATTCATCCAAAATAGTGACTCTAATAACCATAATATGGCAAATATGCAAGAAAAACCACCAAAAAATACTGGACTCATGAACAGCATGAGTGGAGCTAAAGTGGTTATCATAAGGAGGAACTAGGCCTAGAGGACCAATGGTATGGACCTACAGAGAGCGAAGGGCTGACATTCCAGACATGCCCTTATTAAGAAAGCCACAGTGTTGCTAACACACTCTCTGTCCGTCTCTCTCTCTCTCTCTCTCAGGAGATCTGTTGTGTCACCCGCACCTCCGTCCTTCTCCTCTTCTCTCCTTCCCTCTCGTTTACAAGCACCCCAGTCCAAAAAAGGCCTGAAGAACATGGAAATCATAGGGGGTGGGAGTGGGAGTGTGGGTTGCCTGACCAATTTAGGCATCCACTAAGGCTCAGGAAACACACAGAGCTCTCCCCAAGGACAATACTGCTGTTTTAGGTGTACTGGGTTCATAACACAGCACTACTCCTAGCCAATGGTATCTGGAAATAAACACCAAGACTGGATAACATACTAGTACTGAGGGCCAAAAAGCACATAAATAAATGAATGCGCCAGCAAACAACTTTCTAGACCTGAAACTGTCACATAGCCAAATGAACTAGAAACCACACATATCATTAACAGTCAACATACACACTAGTTGTTCAGCTGTTTCTTTCTTAAAGCATGTGAATTGTTGTGCATTTACTCACTTATGTTTGAGTATTTATGTGAAGTGCTGATGAGTAAATATTGACCTTGGTTTCAAGCATGTGGCCTTATCTGTGAGCAGACATCATGAAAAGGTCACCCGCCGACACCAGCAGCGCTTGGCCTCTAAAGAGACATTGGGTTACAGAATCAAGTGACAAACCAAAAGCATCCAACACTCTTGATGGATAACCAGTGTTCATTAAAGAAGCATCTTGTCTAAACCTTTAACCACACATTGTGCTATTATAAACATTTTGAGGGGGATTTATTTGACTGAATTTGCAAGGACATCTTGTTTTTGCTGAATGAATTCTCAAGAAACCTCTAATGAATGCCGGCTTCATATATTCACCGCAAAATCAACAAAAAAAAAAAAAAAACATTCTTTTTTAGTGATTCACAAATTCATTCTGAGTTTATCTGACAGAGGCTGAGCCGCACAGACAGGAGGCAGTTCTCTTTGGAGACTTGGAAAAACAGCTGCAATGCTTGTCAACAGGGAAAAGGCCTTTGCTCATCAACAACCCTCCTCTTGCACACTCCACACTGACACACACACCCTTTCACAAAGAACAACAGGGCAACAAGTAGACGAGCAGCTGCTGCCCTAGATCGGATTACAGATAAGGACGGCATTTTAAGGCATGGGCAAGTTAAGCTGAACCCTCTGATGGTTTAATGGGCCGTTAAGAGAATATATGAATCTAAATGCTGTATCGACGTCAGTTTAAGTGTGTTTTATTTCACCAGGCAACTTGACAACATCCTGCTAACACTGCCCTACATGGAGAAGCGCTTTGCCTGTTTTAGAGTATGATCTTCAAAACTGTCTAAACCAAAATATAGATGCTTTGAAGAAATGCCTTCTAAAAAAAAAATTCTAAAAACTTTCAGGAACACATTTGTTTCTAATCTGCACGACATTCAAATATATTTATCAAGTCTTCCAGATAACAGAGTGAGGAGAACGGCTACTACACTGACACGTCCAGATCACTGAGAGCCTAAGCTCTTTATATACATGGTAGGTGGAAGACTGCACATTGGACACACAAAAGAGACAAAGATATGTTAAAAAGAGGCAAGATTGAAGTGTCTCTCTCTTCCTTCCGTGGACCCAACCCATGTCAAACCTGTACAACCTGCTACTGCAGTTTATGAGAATCCCAACCCCCTTTCTTCAAGGAGCATCATTTAAATTTACTGCATTTTTTCCTCTTTCTTACGAAAGCCGGAGGCCAAGTACAGCCTAAGAGTGCTGCACTTTTTTCTGTAGATTGATAATATCAAAAGTAAAATTTAGTTACTCATTACTTTAGTTACTCAATCAAAAAAGTTAGTTACTCATAATGAAGTTACTAAATAAAGCCATAACTGATGTCATCAAATCATATTTTATGTAAAAGTTAGCAGCTATGGTGAATAGATAACAACAACGTATCTATATATTGTATATATATATAAACTTATGTCTAATTTTAATTACTAAGAAGATGAGGAAAATAAGATGGGTTGAATCCCTTTAGAATTTTGAAACAGGAATGAAAATATACAGCTTTTGCTCATAACAAATGGAAACGAAAACAATTTGTTTTTATTATTATTATTTATTATTGTATTAATTTTCGGGTAAAAAAGATAAATTTAGTTGACGTTGAAATTACGAAAAATTTGTGTTGAAATCACGAAAAACAACTATTTTACTATTATGACACCACAATAATTTCAACAATCAATTCTAATATGGATAGTGATGAGAAAAGAAATTATATAGCAACGGAGTGAGAAATAGGACTGTTGCAAGCTGGATTTGAACTCTCATTTCCCACATGAGCACCAATGCTCAATATGTCAAGGAAATAACTACCAGGTATCTTTATGAATAAAGGTGCCACAACACTAGAGGATTTGGAATGGTGTGTAAAGAGCAAAGAGACTACAGTGAATGTCATTTCTAAAATCACAACTGACCCTTTCTCTTACCAGTTATTTTCAGCCAATGGAAGCCTGAAGTATGGGACATAGAAAAGCTACAATTTACTCAACTTTTGATTGCATGACAGAGCATCACTTTCACAGATTCTTGATTGTCAGTAGTGCTCTCTGATGTAATCCCTGGCATGTAGCTGCCCCCAAAACCATCATACAGTGTGTGTTTACATATTTACAATGATCTCCAATGGGGCTTTCTCTCAGACTCCCAGAGGCTCTCTGTCCATCACCCAATTTCCTCTCCAGACATTCATACACCCTAAATCCTTACTAACATGCCTGTGGTTGCCAACATGTGGCCCATGTAACATATGTAGCCATTCCATATCATATTATATCATATATGTAGCCATTCCACAGCACATCAATTCATCTGGCAACAGTCATCGAAAAACAGTGAAATCACCACTCACAGATCTCATAAATCACTGACTTGGAACATTTCATATAAACACAAACCCCACAAATATTGAATTCTAAATGGTTGTAATCAACATTCAACAGATACTGAATGTCAGGCATTTTAAATATTTTAGTCACAATGCTTTCTGAGATTGTTTTATGCATGAAGAATACATGTGATGCTCCTTTAGAGTTTGGCTCAATCAAGCTGTCTTGTCAGGTAGCATAATTAATTCTCCTACTTTAAAGGGATAGTTCACCCAAAAATGAAAATTCTGTCATTAACTACTCACCCTCATGTCATTCCAAACCCCTAAGACCTCCGTTCATCTTCAGAACACAAATTAAGATCATTTTGATGGAATGTGAGAACTCTCTGACCCTCCGTAGACAGCAAGGATACTACCACGATCAAGGATCAAAAAAACGTATCAAGAACACCAGGTTAAATAGTCCATGTGACATCAGGGGTTCAACGTAATTTTACGAAGCTACGAGAATACTTTTTGTGCACAAAGAAAACAATAATAACATAATTTATTCAGCAATTCTTCTCCCAGAGTTACCGTCTTCCGCCATTTTGGAAAGTAGCCACTGAATGTAATCAACGTAATCAGCGTAGTACATTCAGTAGAAAGCGTGCGCATGCTGAACGTAAACAATGCTGATTACGTTCTGGACCACTCTCCAAAATGGCAGAAAACTCGGGAACAAGAATAAATTACATTATTATTGTTTTCTTTGTCTAAGAATCCATCACACATGGTTGGTCTAAAACGACCAACACCAGACGATTAACAGGAAATTATACAACGAGTGACAATTTGGAAGTCTGGATTAACAGACGCACCACACCTGACCTCCACACCCCAGGTGCTGAGATGCACAAAAACAGGTCAAGGTCAAACTTAAAATCTAGGCCTAAGGACGACAGAACTGTTACTGTTCCTCACACGGTGTACTTGTCTGAAGCACAAAGAACACACTGCAATGCTATTTAAAGCAGTGAGCTCACCAAACACACTTGTCATGTTTTGAGGCCCCCTTGAAGCTTCACAGCCAGTGTTAAGAAAATTCTCTAACATTCACAGAGGAATAAAAATAATCTGAAAATATTCCATGTTCTAAACATTTTGTAATATTATTGCCTGAATGAATTGATATATAAATAAAATACCATACTCTGTTCTTGCTTAACAGATATTCAGATTTAAAAAAGAAAAAAAAAATGTCAGGAAATTAAAAAGATGGTGTTCTTATAATAATAATAATGATGATGAATCTAACCGGATGCACCTGAAAGCATTTAGTGGCCGGTCACTGAATATTCTGTTGGGATAACATCTATAGGGGAGCATCTATGTGAGAGAAGAGTTCATACTTCAACAAGTGTTCTGAAGGAACCTTCTGGAGTTGTTTTTGTCTTGGCACCACTGTTACAGTCTGTCACATTTGTTACAAGAAATTCCCCTCTGATTGCTCACCATAACCTTTCACAACCTGAAAAACCTGATCAGTCTCTGCACGGCGAAACTGAGGGGTGCGCTGAGCTGACACTGAACCAAGATGCACGAGATCTTAAATGATTAACAAGACTATTTCTGATGAATGGGATTATTACACTCCCTCTAACAGCTGTAAGTGAATCATACTGATCATTTTACGCACAACGCCAGGCATTATAATTCAAGACAGAGAAAAACACTAAGCAGTCTAATTTAGTCATGAATAGGCTGGGTTTTATGAGTTATTTTTACAGGCTTAAAGCTAATTAACCTACATAAAACACAAAGACCTTGCCAATATTACATGAATTCTTAGCCACTTTTCTTGACACACATTTATACACTTTCAACTTTTTAGAGCATGGTTTAAACTTCTTAAAGTTTATTCTAGAATCATAAACAGTGGTTTTAAATGCTTTTATGATTACATGTTATACAGCTGGCCTGTTTTTAATAACTAAATAAAAGAAAATTCTGGATTTTAAGACAATATTTGATCACGTCATTTAGAAAAGCAACAATTTTCATTTAGTTACAAAGATCAGGGTATACTTTTGATAATTCTATTACATATTCCATATCATTTATGTATATTAGAACATTTAACAACAAACACAACTTCAAAATGATTCAATTAATGCATTGACCAGAAGATGCACACACTAGTTAGTTTAATGTAAAAAAAAAAAAAAAAAAAAAAAAAAAAAAAATATCAATCCTTATTTGTTCTCCATTAGAAAATATTTGGAGGCAAGCAGTGAAACCATAATTAAATGTGAATAAATTATTTGCTCCACTGAATTAGCTACTAGGCTACAAACTTTCTCTTACTCATCATACAGTGCTCATATTCCACTGATGCATGCGCGTATTGAAATATCAGTATTAAGTTTACATCTGTAATGCAAGGTGTGTGAGTGAGTCACTGAAGCAGCTCCGAAAAAAAATGCCAAAAATGAGAATAATGTAAAAACTGCAGCGCGAGCGCGATGACTGCAGGAAACAAAGGAGCTCAACAAGAGTTTTGCACTTACCTTAAAAGCAAACCTCTGCTCTACTGTGGCCAAAAAGGGGTTTCAG